>NC_051160.1:184222884-184309257 GCF_013339745.2 Dermacentor silvarum
ATTCCTACGTCAGAATATTGTTTTCCGAAAAGATTGCGAGGATTCTGCAGCATCATCTGGTGGGTTGGCCATCATACTCGACAGAAGTGTAGCCTGTCAGCAACTTCCACTTAATACGGCACTTGAGGGCGGTAGCCGTTCGTGCTGTACTTCTGGGTAAACTCGTTACTATTTGCTCGCTCTACATACCCCCACATTATCCTTTACACAAACATGAATTTCAGTCACTAATAGATGAATTACCAGAACCTTACCTAGTTCTTGGCGATTTCATGCACACAGCAGCTTGTGGGGCGACACGCGTATCGATGCGCGAGGACGCCTAATCGAACAATTTCTTTTCTCCTCTGGTGCGTGTCTCCTGAATAAGAAGGAACCACCTACTACAATCTCGCAAACAAAACGTTTTCTTCCATTGATCTCAGTGTAGCTTCCCCGTCTATATTTGCTGAACTTAAATGGGAAGTTATAAAAAATCCTTACGGGAGTGACCACTTCCCGATACTGCTGAGATCACCACTACAAAACGAACCTCCACCACAGGCACCCCGCTGGAAGTTGGATATGGCAGATTGGGAGAAATTCCAAAGGTCTTACAAGTAGTATCTCGTGGTCTGAAATATCTTCGCTGGGAATTGATGCTGCTGTCGAGTATTTTAACATGTTTTATCATTGATGCCGCTTCTGAATGTATACCTGAAATAAGTGGTTGAGACATGCAAACGCCGTCTCCCCTGGTGGAACGAGGAATGTCGGAACGCTCGTAGGAAACAGAACAAAGCGTGGGGGTTGCTACGCGACTCCCCAACTGCGGAGAATCTTGTCAATTTTAAGAAGATAAAATCGCAGGGGAGAAGAACACGTTGACAGGCCAGGAGAGAGAGTTGGGAGAAGTTTTTATCAGGCATCAAACTCTTATACAGACGAGGGCAGAGTCTGGAAGAAAGTTAATAAGATAAAAGGGCTACAAACTATCACTCCGTTGGTAAACACACAAGGCGACAGTCTGAAGACCAAGCTAACTGCTGGGAGCACATTTTGAACATGTGGCAAGCTCATCCCATTATTCGCCAACATTTAAAAGACACACGGCTACCATAGAAAAACAGAAAATAGAAAGAAAATGCCACCGGAGACGAGGCATACCAACCAGCCATTCTGCATCGCTGAGCTCTATGCGTCCGCTTAGTTGTTGCAACAAGTCTGCCCCAGGCACTGATCGCATAGTTTATCAAATGCTAAAACACCTTCCCCATGAAACAAAGAAACTCTCCTCTGCCTTTACAATGCTATATGGTCCTCCGGCAGATCCCCGCCGCCTGGAAAGAGGCCATTGTCGTCCCTATACTGAAGCAGGGCAAGGACCCATCGTCTGTTTCGAGTTTACCGGCCTATAGCACTAACAAGCTGTCTCTGCAAACTGTTCGAAAAATTGATAAACGCCGACTAATACATTTCCTCGAATCAAACAAACTGCTTGACCCGTTACCAATGCGGGTTTCGAGAGGGTCGATCCACCCGCCGACCACTGATACGTATTGAAACGCAAATTCGTGAAGCTTTTGTCCATAAGCAGTTCTTTCTGTCTGTATTCCTTGATATGGAAAAGCCTACGACACCACGTGGCGGTTTGGAATACTAAGAGACCTCTCACACGTTGGTATACGTGGTAACATGTTAAATGTCATAGAAAGTTATTTATCTAATCGCACATTCCGTGTTCGTGTGGGAAATGCTGTATCAAGACCATTTGTGCAGGAAACTGGAGTGCCACAGGGCGGGGTGCTGAGTTGCACTCTCTTTATCGTAAAAATGAGTTCTTTGCGTCTGTATATCCCAAGAAACATGTTTTACTCTGCATACGTGGATGATGTACAGTTAGGTTTCGCCTCGTGCAATCTTGCAGTCTGTGAGCGGCAGATTCAACTTGGTCTGACAAAGTGTCTAAGTGGGCAGACGAGAATGGATTTAGCCTTAACCCACAAAAGACCACCTGCGTCCTGTTCTCCAGGAAGAGGGGTCTGCACCCCGATCCTGACATTGAGTTGCAGGGACAACGTGTGGCCGTAAAACAGAACACAAATTTTTAGGTGTGATTCTAGATACGAAACTTACATTTGTGGCACACATACAGTATATAAGGAACAAGTGCATGAAAACAATGAATATTCTAAAAGTGTTGTCACGCACCGTTTGGGGTAGTGACACAAAGTGCCTTTTAAATCTGTATAAGAGCCTCATACTCACACGACTAGATTACGGCGCCATAGTGTACCATTCGCTACGCCAAGCGCCCTAAAGATGCTGGATCCTGTACACCATCTAGGCATCCGCCTAGCCACTGGTGCCTTCAGGACAAGTCCTGTGTCAAGCTTGTACGTAGAAGCGGACGTGTGGTCGCTTGACATGCAACGTTCATACTTAAGCCTTACCTATTTCCTGAAAGTAAATTCGAACTCGGAACATCCGTCCTTCTCAATCATAAATGATATGACCAGTGCCACACTCTTTAATAACCGGCCGACAGTAAGAGAACCCTTCTCTACGTATAAGAAAAATTAGCGCAGAAATGGATATCCCACTACTTGAAAATAATTTGATGGCCCCAGCAAATCCAGTGCCACGTGGCAGTGGCAACTCATAGAGTGTGATACTTCGTTTGTAGAGGTCACAAAAGACGCTCCAGAGGTACATATCCAGATGCATTTTCTAGAAATCCAGTTCAGTACTCGTCCTGCACTCAGTTTTACACTGACGCTTCCAAGTCACATGCAGGAGTTTCTTATGCAGTAGTCGGCCCATCGTTCTCCGAGTCCGATGTACTGCACCCGGAAACAAGCATTTTTACGGCTGAAGCCTATGCACTTTTATCAGCCGTGAAGAATATAGGCAAGTCAAAACTCAAACGATCAATAATATTTACAGACTCCCTAAGCGTTGTGAAAGCTATCATGACTCTACATAGACACAAAAACCCTGTACTCATTGAACTGTATTCTGCTCTGTGCAAAGCATACATGTCTAACCAGCATATTATTTTGTGCTGGGTGCCTGGCCATAGAGGCATCGAGGGCAATGTTCTGGCTGATCAAATGGCCTCATCAACTACATCGCGAGCCCTTAACCCTACCGCTTCTATCCCTGCCGCAGACCTCAAGCCCTACTTGAGAAAGAAACTTCGAAGCCATTGGCAGCGCTTGTGGGATGCCGAAACCAACAATAAGCTCCACTTAGTTAAGCCACAGATAGGTCCCTGGCATCCCGTTACGAAAATACGAAGAACTAATGTCCTATTCTCTCGTTTGAGAATAGGACATACATACGGCACCCACAATTTTCTTTTAACTGGAAATGACCCACCAACCTGTGGTAGATGTGGAGAGAGGCTTACCGTGCTTCACGCCCTCGTGGAGTGCAGAGAAGCCGAAACAGAGAGAAAAGGCACTTTCCTCTAGCGTACCGGTACTGTCTCCCTCTCCATCCCGCTATGTTTCTGGGTGACAAACCCTCTTTAACACCAAAGCTGTCCTGGGCTTTCTTAGCGATGTTATATTGCATGTTATTTGCCCAATAGTTTCATAGCGCATCCTCTCCAGAGGATGCCGCTGCGATAGTATTGTATAGCACGAGTCTCCAGGCCCTTGCATTTCAAAGGGCCTGTCAAGGCAGTAGTGCTGTTTGAAAAGACTTATCAGTGATAAATTTTCATTTATCATGATTATCTTGCAAATTGTTCGTCTCATAGTGCACCTCATTAGCCATTGCCATAATTTTATTACATATATATTTTACGCATTTTACAGCGATTGTTTTTAGGCCCTTTTACAGCCACGACACATCTATCTTTCGCAATTCATTGCTCCATTGTCAACCTATTAACACTGGCCTGGCGCTCTTTGGCCATACCTGGCCCTTGCGCCATTAAACACCATCACCATCACGAGTCAGCGAATAACTTCCTGAAAGAGAAGCAAATGGACGTGCATGTGCACAATTGGGACTCGTCACACAACATCGCCACCAGTATTACACATCCGCTTTTATTGGGCATTCCACGGCAGGGGACATTCAGAAAATACTTCTAAGGGCTTTGGAGCCTTTGCCATTCGGCAAGGTTCTCGATCTCGATGGATGGGCCGAACGTTAACCTCAAGTTCTTTAGAAATATGCAAGTGCACTTGCAGGAAAACCATCAGGTCCAATGTGTGACTTGTGGCCTTCATACCATCCCCAATGCCTACAAGGGGTAGGAGCCAGCAAGTGGGGCATTGCTGTCAAGCTTGAGTGCACTCTCCGAGACTTACCACCACGAAGGGAAGATTTTTCAACTGTGACTAACCAGGAAACATTTCCACTACAGTTTGTGTCTCATCGATGGGTGGAAAAACAATTGTCATTGAAAGAGCTTTGCTTCTTTGGAATGACATAAAGAAATATGTGGAGTCTGCAAGGAGTAAGCAGGTGAGCTTACCAAAGTGTTAATCGTTTGAAAATGTGTACAGCTTTTGTCGTGATTCCTTGACGCTGGCAAAACTGAACTTCGCTCTCAGTGTTGCTTCCATTCTTCAGCCATTCTTGAAAGACTACCAGTCCGACAAGCTAATGATCTTTCTTGCTAGAGACCTTGAGAGTGTTGTGCGGAAGCTCCTTGTGAAATTCATGAAGGCTTCAGTGTTGTCTTCATTTACAGGAATTGGTGGTTTGCTGAGGGTAGACATTGATAACCCTGATAACCACACTTCGCTTGAAAAAGTGGATTGGACTGGACTGGGCAAACTTTATTTGGGTCCTGCAGGACGCGCTTAGGGCGTAGGGCGTAGCGGGCGTCTCCCACGTAGGGACCGACAGGGAATACCTGGCGGCCGCTTCGTGGGCCTGCTAGACGGCCCATTGCTGGTCGGCGAGAAGCGTGCTTCTGAGGGACTTCTCCCACTTGTCCGAGGTAGAGTCGGGATTAGCGTTTCTACACTCCCAGAGCATGTGTGCGAGTGTCGCCGTGTATCCGCACGAGGGGCACATGTTGCTGGGGTGCGCGTCAGGATAGAGAACGTGGAGTTTTGCGGGGTTTGGGTATGTGTCTGTTTGTAATAAGCGTAGGGTTAGCGCCTGCGGTCTGTTAAGTTTGGGGTGTGGGGGCGGAAAGGTCCAAGTTCTACCTAGGTCCAAGGTAGAAGTGTTTTGTGATTTCATTGTACGTTATGGGTGCATCCCGGTTGGTCTCTATCTCGGCGAGGTGGATATCGGCCCCAAATGTGAACAAACACTGAAAGATTCAAGGGCAAGTGCAAAGGATACATTTTAATTCGGAACGGAGTGTAAACTATTTTGGCAGCTGTTGTGCCAAGAAAATACTGGAACGAAGTCCCCTCCCCATAAGTCATCAATGGTTAGAAGCCTGGCATCTCTAGACCCCCGGCTCATGTGCTCGAAGCCGGATCAGTGCCTTTGGGCCTAAGGAAGGTGTTGGACGTCTTGACCGTGGCAGGAAGACTGAGTGACTGCCAACGAGAATGTGTAATGGCAGAATACACTGAGCTACTGCAAGAGGTAAAGCACGAGCTTCGCCTGTTTGAGACGAGCCTTAGCAGGCTGGATAAGTTTTTTTCATGACTTGAGTGTCAGTCCCTCCTACAAAGAGCTGTGGAAAGCAGTCAGGCTGTTGCTTATGTTGAGCCATGGGCAAGCAACTGTCGAACGGGGGTTCAGCGTCAACCGCCAGATGGATGGATGGATGGATGGATGGATGGATGGATGGATGGATGGATGAAAAACTTTATCAGGGTCCTTTAGGGCGCGCGCGAGAGCGCGCGGGCCGCTCCCACGTCGGGACAGAGAGGCCGAGCCTCTCCGCTGCGTCGCGGGCCCGTTGGATAGCCCATAACTGTTCTTCGAGGTTGGGGCTGTGTAGAACCACATCCCAACGTTTAAAAGTGTTGCTTTCACTGCCGCGTAACGTGGGACACCGCCAGAGCATGTGAGGTAAGCTCGCAAAGTCATTACATAGTGCACATGCATTTGTTGTCTGAATTTTGGGGTACATTTTGTGAAGAAGTAGGGAGTTTGGGTATGCCCCGTCTGTAGAAGCCTTAGTGTTAAAATCTGAGGTCTATTGCGTTTACAATGAGGGAGGGGGTAGATCCTCTGAGCCAAGTAAAAGTGCTTAGTAATTTCGTTGTACGAGGAAGGAGAACCACCAGATCTCCGTAGAGAATTTGAAAGGTTTGTCGTACATTTCACAGTGTATCATATGTGATGCAGTGGACCGGGCAGGTGGAATTATGAATGTTCCCATAACAAAAGAACCCAGAATAGCTGTGTCTGCAGCGAGGAATCACTACGGTGCACACTTGGAATCGGAAAAGAAACTGTACCAGGAAAACTCAAAGCAGGCAAAAAGGCGCACAATCATGGAAGTTGAAGGGTAGCAGAGAAAGAAAAAGAAGATTGAGGTAGTTGTTGCCTATTTAAAGGCCTCTGCAGATGGATATGCAGAAAAGGCTGAGAGAACTGGTGACATCACGCACGTGGTGAAATCAAACAGCTTGAGAAAGACCGCAAAAGCGAAGGCTGAGAGAACTCGGCAGCATTAAGACGCAAATAGAAAAGAAACTGAAAGACCTGCCCTGGAGCTTGTGGTTTGCACAAGGCTTACCCTATGAGCGATGGTCAGGAAAGGGCACGACGCTCCTCCACTCCGCGGCTCACAAAGGCGCTATGGCAGGGTTCGTCGACTCTCCGACACGGCACAGAGAAGGCTCCGGAGTCAGATCGCCAACAAACACGGGTTTATTCACCCAAGATACAGCACAGTGCGACTGTCACGGCGCTTATGGGCCAAGGCTCACCGCAAGACCGATCGAGTACACGCACCCGCTGCGCTAGGGCTAACGGGTAGCGGTCCGCCAAGCGCGAGATCGAGGAGTTGCGAGAACAAAGGTCTCGTGTAACCACCTCGTTGCGGGCCTGTGAGCATCTGCCGCGGCGAGGAAGCGCTCAGCGGACGAGAGCTCGGGTGGAGAGGGTACCCGGTGGCCGCTGCGCGGGAAGCCAATCAGGGCGCGTCCCGGTGACGTGTTCTCGCGAGGCAAGTCCAATCTCGGGAGGGAGAAGCACGGTTTGCGCGGGAAAGTAGGTCCGGTGCGCTCGCCATGTCCGCTATGTTGCCATTATGGAGGCGGTTCCCGGAGATCGAGCTAAGTGCCATGCACAAGCTGGGGGACGAGTCGCGGGAAGGCACCTCGATCCCCACATTGCCTCCTCCTAAAGACCAAGAGAAATGTCGTTGTCTTCACTTGGTACGAAGCCAAGGGTTTGCCTTGGTCACCAAAGTTCCGCACACTGGATATACACACCGGGTATATACGTCCTCTCCCGAGGCTGGCAATCCGGGGATCGCTTCGCCGTTGGGGGGTTGCGCCTTTCGAGCCATTGGAGACACATCCGGTCTCTACTGAGTGCGTGAGGTTTGCGCCTTTTGAGCCATTGGAGACTGAGGCTCTGGCTTCTGCTTGGTGCAAATGCTCACGGGAGTGGCGGACCAAAGGATCAAACGGCGAAACGGGGGCTCACGACAAGCGTCCGCCACCACGTTTGAACTCCCTTTCCGGTAGCGCATAACAAGGTACCGCTGCCATGTCAACGCCCAGCGCGCGAGGCGGCCCGATGGCTCGCACAAGCGCTTAAGCCGGATTGTAAGTCTCCACAGCAAACGGCACGTACGATAACGCAAACTTCCGGAGAGCAAAAAGGACCAACGGTCAGGTGGTCCGCTCAATGCGTGACCGACCCAATGGGGCCCGTAAACAGCAAAGAGAAGAACTGGGTTGCCGCTTCGACAGGCGCATGAGGCACATGACCGGCAGACGGATCGACGGCGGAGCGGGATGGCTCACGCACGTCGAAAATGTCGCTCGAATGCGCATGAGGCAAGCGGTAGTCGGAAAATGCGGCGACTTTGTCGACTGAGCGGGGCGGCTCGCGCTCGACTTTGCTTCCCAGCTGCGCTCGGGACAAGGAGAGGCCAGCGAGCGGTTTTGCACAAACAGCGAGGCAGGGAGGCTCCACTGTGGTGCACGGGACACCGAACTGCGCTCGGGAAAAAGGAAGGGCAGTGAGCGAGCTCGCGCCTACAGCGGAGTGGGAAGGCCGCACCGTGGTGTATTCGTCTGAGAAAGGCGCTCGGGACAAAGGTAGGCCAGCAAGCGTGCGAGCATCTAAGCGGGGTGGCTCCGATGCGGCACTTTGGGCACTAACTAAACTGCGCTCGGGACAAAGGCCAGCGGGCGAGTTTGTGCCAGCACATAAGCAGGGTGGCTTCGGTGTGACACCAGCCTGTGCTCGGGGCAGGGAAAGGACCGCGAATGCACCGGCAGAGCGGTGTGGCTCCGACGTGACGAACGACGCTCGGGACGAAGGGAGGCCGGCGAGCGTATTCGTGCCAGCATCTAAGCAGGGTGGCTCCGATGCAGCACATGGCGCAGTGAACGACGCTCGGGACAAAGGGAGGCCGGCGAGCGTATTCGTGCCAGCATCTAAGCAGGGTGGCTCCGATGCGACACGTTGGGCACAACTGCGCTCGGAACAAAGGCCAGCGATTGGAGACAGCACGCCAGAGGGCTGCTCCCCGCGCGTCTCAAACAGTTGAGAAAACCGTAACTGGCGTGGCTATATAGGACTGCCGTACACATTCGAGCTGTCAACATCACCTAGGGCACTCCAAGGAAGGAATCGCTCCTGGTGGCCGAAAGCAGAGGGTCGCGAAGGCGAACCTAACTTGTGCTGTCGGTGTCGTTCGCTCCAAAGGACGATAAGTTCGCAGCCAGGGGGTCAAGCAGGAACGAGGGTCATGAAGGGGCCTGCTCTGGTGCCATGCTGAAACCGCGTTGGTCATGGGTTCGTGCCCCACATTTGGCGCCAGTTATGTGGAGATGGGTTTGCACAAGGCTTACCCTTCGTGCGACGGTTAGGAAAGGGCACGATGCTCCTCCACTCTGCAACTCACAAAGGCGCTACGGCAGGGTTCGTCGACTCTCCAACACGGCACAGAAAAGGCTCCGGAGTCAGATCGCCAACAAACATGGGTTTATTCATCCAAGATACAGCACAGTGCGACTGTCACGGCGCTTATGAGCCAAGGCTCCATGCAAGACCGATCGAGTACGCGCGCCCGCTGCGCTAGGGCTAACCGGGTAGCGGTCCTCCGCGCGAGAACGAGGAGTCGCGAGAACAAAGGTCTCATGTAACCACCTCGTTGCGGGCCTGTGAGCATCTGCCGCGGCGAAGAAGTGCTCAGCGGACGAGAGCTTGGGTGGAGAGGGTGCCCGGTGGCCGCCGCGCGGGAGGCCAATCAGGGCGTGTCCCGGTGACGTGTTCTCCTGGGGCAAGTCCAATTTCGGGAGGGAGAAGCACGGTTTGTGCGGAAAAGTAGGTCCAGCGCGCTCGCCATGTCGGCCATGTTGCCGTTATGGTGGCGGTTCCCGGAGATCGAGCTAAGTGCCACGCGCCAGCTGGGGGACGAGGCGCGGAAAGGCACCTTGATCCCCACAAGCTTTAGAATTTCATCTAGTCGAATAAAACTGTACGTGCACTAAGTAAAATCACTTTCCTTTGTTCTGTCCAATAAAATGTAACGTGTGAACTACCGTATTAAATATTAAAAATTTTTAAAGGTCCTTGAAAAGTCCTTGAATTTTTTTCTTGGAACCCTGTACGAACCATGTGAGTATCAGCATACTTACTACACCTGGTGTTGAGATTTCAAGTGTACGTGAATGACTTATTCTTACAAGGTTTTACTGGCTAGGATCACAGACTGCGTTAAAATTCAACATTTTCCCAGATCCTCTAGTCCACAAATCTCAGCGGTTGAATGTACATCGTAGCGATGAAAACACGTTGTTCTGGTGCAGTGACTGAAGTTGCGTAACAGAAATACAAGTTTGTAATGGAAACAATATGGTGGAAGCGATAAATTTTGCTTTCTGTGGTTTTCCTTTCCAGAATGATGAACGTGGAAGTGGGCCAAGTGAAATGCGTGAGTTCCGGGCAGAGACGCGCATGTTGCTGGACATTGTGGCCAGGTCGCTGTACTCAGAAAAAGAGGTGTTTGTGCGTGAGCTGGTATCAAATGCAAGTGATGCCCTTGAGAAGCTGCGTTATGTGCGACTCACAGAACCCGAGTCGGTATCGGCAGACTCCACTGAAGCGCCCTGCAAATCCACATTGCCACCAACAAGCTGGCCAACACGTTCACCATCCAGGACACGGGCATCGGCATGACGCGAGAGGAAGTGTGTGCTTATTTAAATATTTTATTTATTTTCTTTATTTATGTTACCCTCAAGGCCAGAGGGGAGTGGTGAAATGGGAAGCATATCTGCCAAATAACGTAAAGAATATTCAAGGCTTTGCTGGGCTAGTTGGTCGGTAGACATGACCTCATGTAGCTCAAAAAAAAAAAGAATGACCGAGCTAATGCTCGGTGAAGCATATCCTGTCTCCTAGTAGTGCCCTGTCCTTTGGTCCTTATTTCTTATGCTACACCAGTTGCGTATTCTGCTTAATGCGGAATTTGACATTGCACGGCGTGCTGTGCAACGTAAATGATGCGGTTGTCACAGGGCGCCGCGACGAGCCTTATCGTCGGCGAGACGATCAGACTGCACCGACTGGTTTTCGTAGGTGATGTAGCTCTAGGTGTGCCTATCTCACTTCGAGAGAACATGCTCGAACTGGGAATAGTGTTACGAAGAAACAAATAGAAGAAACTGCCTGTTTGTTAAAATTCAATCAAAACCAAAACGAAAACTGTTCGCAACAGCCTACTATCAGAACCAGCCTAGCAAGTGTCTGCAATTGTCATCACAAGGGGGCGACCATGGATGGTAACTAAAGTGTTCTTAATTGTTATGTCGAAACGAGTTCTCGCATAGCATGACAACGAAATGATGACGCAACGCACTGTGTTCAGTCTGATTAAGAAGTACGTTCAAACAACCAGCATTTTTTTTTACAAGTTAAGCTAGCGGCAAGGGTCACGCCACATAGTTTTGGGTATTTTGGAGGATTGTTTGCATCACAGGTCGAACTAGCGAAATTGTTAGTCGAGGTGTGGGCCACCATCCCACTTGTGATTATCAACACTGTAATAAATAATATCAAACTTCCTCTGGACTGTATGGAGGACATGTTATGGTTCTTTGTAGACAAGTGCAGTCTGAGAGTGATGATGATGGGTATTAATGAGCTTTGATTCTGTGAATGTAAAGGTTGCTGGTTCTGTTTTGTTTTTTCTTATTGCCACAATCATAGCTGTGCTGTTTTTCTTGCTTAAAAATTGGGTGTGCATTCAATTTCTCCTTTGTTTTGTCATTCTTATGTTTGAATTTTCTACTTGTAACCCATAAAAATTAAGTGCACGTTTGATTTGGGGCTGTGTTAGAACCGGGGCAAATCCTGCCAAATAAATCGGCCTCTTGTTTGAGCTGCTGGATAATTTGACCAATTTCGTCAGTCCCATTAGGGTTGAATTAACATGAGTTGATGGTGGCTTTGGCGTTGCGTTCCTGAGCCTGAGGGATTGAATCCCGACTGTAGCAGTGGTGGCAATTCGATGGGGGCGAAATGCAAAAATGCCCGTCTACAATGCATTGGAGTGCTCGTTAAAGAACCTCAAGTGGTCAAAATTAATCCCGAGTCCACCACTATGGCTTGCCTCAAAATCAAATCCTGATTTTGGCACGTAAAACACCATTTAAGTTCACTGTCCAGACCTTTGAATATTTTTATTGTTCATGATGTTCGGTAAGCTTGCCCTATAGAGCCTTTCGCTGTTCATAAACATAAGCCCTGGACAGATTCTGATTCTACCTACTGACGTAGCCTGCTAAATATAGCAGGCAAAAAAGGCAATGGCCAGTAGCAGGAGTGCATTAAAACCCAATTCCGCAGATTTTCAACATTTTTTTCCCGTATGAAATAACAATTTGCAAGTCAGGTTTGCTTAAGCTATGTGAAAAAGGTACAAGTATGAATCTTGAGGCATTATAATGCACCTTTCATTTATCTGAAAACAAAGAAAGATACTAAGGTTGCTAAGACACGAAAGAAACTTTATGCGCACAACACGAGGACAGAAAAGAGGCTAAGACACAAGCGCATTCTTACAACATTGTAAGTATGCGCTCGTGTGTCTTAGCCTCTTCCCTGTCCTCGTCTTATGTGCAAAAAGTTTGTCTGATGTAAAAAGATACTTTCTGTACATTGGAACAACCTAAATATGCGCTGTTCGCTTGCAGTAGTAGACTGATAAGACATGCGACTGGATGTTTCTCGGGGCAACACGCACGCTGCTGTTATGACATGCGAAAGTGTCTCTTTGTTCTGTCCCATATATATCAGGAAGGCTCGGGCCTCTTCCAGTGACAAAGGTCGCTTTTCTCCTATTCCTGCCCTGATCCTTGAGATAAAAATAAACAAACTTAAGACTTAGTCACTTAGGACAAATCTAAATCATCTTGTCTGGTTGCGTTTCAGATGTTGACAGTTTAGGCACCATAGCACGATCAGGCTCCAAAGAGTTCCTCCAGAAGCTGGCTGCGAACGACGGCAATGCAAACTCCATCATTGGCCAGTTTGGTGTTGGCTTCTATTCAGCCTTCATGGTTGCCAACCGGGTGGAAGTGTTTCGCAGTCACGTCGGCAGGAGCCAAGGCGGTGCGCTGGAGCTCAGACGGCTCAGGCCAGTACGAAATCTCGGAGGCTGAGGGCGTCCAGGAAGGCACCAAAATTGTGCTCACCTTGAAGCCGGATTGCTCGGACTTTGCTGATGGGGACTTTGTGGGCAAAGTGATAGAGAAGTACAGCAATTTTGTAGGCAGTGCCATCTACCTCAATGGGCGACAAGTCAACACACTGCAGGTAAGATACCTCAATGCTTGTGGCCTCTTCTAGATGCACCTTGTGAAAAAGGACACATGCTCACTGTGGGGAAGGTTTACTTGGAGTGTGTACTATTCATACAGTTGAGTCTTGATAATGCGAACTTGAAGGGACCTGAAAATTCTAATATATTGTTACGCGAACGAAGAATTAAGGACAGGAGACTATTTACAAGTATATTTACAAAAGATAGCTGCAGCGCTGGCCAGATCAGCCGATAGCTCGAGAGCCCACAGCAGTTCGTCTTCTTCGTCTAGGCGCCCCCGCGCCTCGTTCAAACAACCAAATACCACACGCGTGTAGCATAATCCCCGGCGGCAGAAGCGACGTCCCGGAGCGTCTAAATGTCATCACTGGAGGGTGATACTGCTTCAGTCTTGTAACGTGCACGATATTACTGGACTGGGAAGCAGATGGGGCGTCAGGGGCGATCTCGTAGGTGACGGGAGTCACGGCACGAATCACTCGGTAGGGGCCTGTGTATTGAGACAGCAGTTTTTCTGACAGGCCGACCTGACGCGACGGAGACCATAGAAGCACCAAAGAACCAGGCGGGAAGTGCACGTCACGGTGTCGCTGGTCGTACAAACGCCGTTGACTCTCTTGGAGTGCAGAAGGCGGCCACGGGCAATTTCCCTTGCTGGGCAGCGCGGGCGACGGCGTCAAGTGCATATTCACTGGTAGGTGCTGCGTGAACAGGGATGCTTGTGTCGAGGGGCAGTGCTGGTTCTCATCCGAACAGAAGGAAAATGGTGAATAACCGGCTGTGTCGTGGCGCGAGGAATTATACGCAAAGGTGACAAACGGTAGAGCGAGGTCCCAGTCAGTGTGGTCGGAAGACACATACTTCGCGAGCATGTCTGTGAGAGTGCTTTAAGATGCTCCGTGAGGCCATTCGTTTGCGGATGGTATGACGTGGATAGCTTGTGCCTCGTGGCACAGGACTGCAGGATGTCCGCGATAACTTTTGACAGGAAAGTCCGGCCACGGTCTGTGAGAAGTTGTCGCGGAGCTCCATGTATAAAATCACGTCGCTTAGAAGAAAATCTGCAACATCTGTGGCCAGCTGGTAGGGAGCGCTCGGGTGATGGCGTAGCGCGTGGTGTAATCTGTGGCCACAGCGATCCACCTGTTCCCAGAGGTAGAAAGAGGAAAAGGACCAAGTAAATCTAAACCAACCCGAAAGAATGGTTCCGCGGAATGTCAATTGGTTGAAGGTACCCAGGGAGCGTCGACGGTGTCTTGCGTCGCTGGCATTTCTCACATGCAGCTACGTATCTTCGAACGGAGCGAGCAAGCCCTGGCCAAAAGAAGCGTCGGCGGATCCGGTCGTAGGTACGTGACACACCGAGGTGACCGGCAGTGGGGAGGTCGTGAAGTTCGTGGAGAACAGCCGAGCGAAGGTGTTTAGGGATCACAAGGAGTAATGCTGGGCCGTCGGGGTGAACGTTTGGCGGTAGAGTACGCCATCTTGAAGTGTGAATAAGCGAAGGGAGCTGTCGGCAAGTGACGATTCCAGGCGGTCAATGATGACACGCAAGGACGGGTCACGGCGCTGCTCGTCGGCGACATGGACCAGTGGAAAAACAGAGAGAACGCAAGCGTCGGTGTCAGTATCAGACGTAGAGGACGGGTCTTGGACTGGGTAGCGAGAGAGGCAATCTGCGTCCTGGTGTTGGCGTCCCGACTTGTACGTCACTGTGTAGGGATATTCTTGTAGTCGGAGAGCCCAACGACCGAGCCTACCAGTAGGATCCTTGAGCGACGAAAGCCAACACAGCGCATGATGGTCTGTGATTATAGAGAAGGGCTTGCCATATAAATATGGGCGGAACTTTGAAACAGCCCAGACGAGAGCAAGACATCGCGCTCGGTAATCGAATAGTTGCGCTCTGCAGTTGTCAGGAGCCGGCTAGCGTAGGCTATAACGCGGTCGTGTCCGTGTTGTCGTTGCGCTAAGACTGCGCCGATCCATAACCACTGGCATCGGTTCGGACCTCTGTAGGTGCGAACGGGTCAAAGTGGGCCAAGATCGGTGGATTGGTCAGAATCGTGATAAGGCGTGAAATGCGGCAGCCTGAGGGGAACCCCACGTAAAAGGCACGTCTTCTTCAGAAGTTCAGTGAGTGGTCGAGCGATTGCTGCGAAATCCTTCACAAACCGTCTGAAATAAGAGCAGAGCCCCACAAAACTCCGGACGTCTTTGACAGACTGAGGTAAGGAAACGCTGTTACTGCTCGAACCTTCTCCGGGTCGGGTTGTACTCCGGAAGCATCGACGAGATGGCCGAGCACTGTAATCTGTCGGCGCCCGAAGTGGCACTTCGATGAGTTTAATTGGAGCCCAGCCTTGCGGAAGACGTCAAGGATAGCTGCGACGCGCTCAAGGTGCGTCTCAAACGTAGGAGAAAATACAAGGACGTCGTCGAGGTAACAAAGGCAAGTTGACCATTTGAAACCTTGAAGCAGAGAGTCCATCATCCGTTCGAACGTGGCGGGGGCATTGCATAAACCAACGGCATAACCTTAAATTGGTAGAGGCCATCTGGAGTGACGAAAGCGGTCTTTTCTTTGTCTGGTCATCGACGGAAATCTGCCAATAACCAGATCGAAGGTCAATGGACGAAAAGTATTTGGCACCGTGAAGACAATCAAGAGCGTCGTCAATTCGTGGTAACGGGTAACGTCCTTTTAGTGATTCGGTTTAGGTGGGGTAATCGACACAGAAACGCACGTGCCATCTTTCTTTTTGACGAGCACCACCGGCGATGCCCAAGGGCTCGACGAGGGCTCAACAATGCCTTTGGCGAGCATCTTGGTGACTTTATTATTTATTTAGCAATACTGCGACCACCGTGTGGTCCATGCAGGAGGGGCTATACAGTGATTACAGAATCATAGAGAAAAAAAAACATCGAAACACAGCGAGAAAGCAAAATAAGAACAATAAGAAAAAGGGAACGCAAGAGAAACATCGATTACAATGACGGTACACCATACAAATTTTCCAGTTCGCGTACAAAGTCATTGGCATCAACAACATTGGAGGGTAAGGCATTCCATTCGGACACAGTTCTAGGAAAAAAGCTGTATTGATACTATTTTGTTTTCGCGAAAATTGGGGCAAGTGACCTACTGTGGTGTGTCTAGTTTTCCTAGTTGAGTGGGACGTACACAATCAGGATAATTACTTTTGTATTTCTGGTAAGACACTTTTGAAGAAAAATCAGCCTACTGATCTTTCTACGCGATTCTAACGATGGGATGTTATGTTGCTTATCATTAGAAGGAAGCGAGTCAGTCATCCTATATTTATTAAATATGAAGCGCACTGCTTTTCTTTGGACACGTTCTAGTTCTTTCACATCACTTTTGTTGTGGGGGTCCCATACAATTGAAGCATATTCTAATTTAGTTCTGACGAAGGTGTTATATGCTAGAAGCTTAACACTAGGAGGTGCGGTTTTCAGTTTCCTTTTGAGAAACCATAACTTCTGCAGCACAGAGGAACAAGTAGCCGATATATGTGTTGACCAGGTGAGTTTGTTAGTGATAGTCCACACCCAGATATTTACATTTGTCAACCTCCTGTATATCACACTGGTGTATAGAGTAAGTGAACGTGCTAGGAATTTTCTTTCTTGTAATACGCAGAAGTACACTTTTTTCAGTGTTTAACTCCCTGTCCCATCGAATGCACCAGTCCCCAATAGCCTGTAGGTTTCTTGTAGCAGTACATGATCGTTTGGAGCACTAATTTCTTTAAAACAACGCACGGCAGTCATCCGCGAACAGTCGGATGCAAACGCCATTGTTAATTAAGTCTGCCAAGTCATTAATATAAACTAGAAACAATAACGGTCCCAAAACACTTCCCTGGGGCACTCCAGAAGTCACATACAGCAGTTCTGAGGAGTGATCCGAAACTTGTACGAACTGCCGCCTGTCTCGAAGGTAGGCGCTAATCCATTTAACAACATTTGACGGAACACCCAAATATTCCAGCTTCCGTAATAGCTTCCCATGAGGCACTTTATCGAATGCCTTCGAAAAATCTAAGAACAAGGCATCCACCTGTCCAGTCATGTCAAGGATATGTGAAAAATCGTGTACTGTTGTTACAAGCTGTGTAACTGTAGACATGTTCTTTCTAAAACCATGTTGATATGGTGATAGTGCATTGCGTTTTTCAAGAAAATCGATAAGGTACTTTGAAATGACGTGCTCCAACAACTTACAACATGTGCTTGTAATAGATATGGGCCGATAGTTATTCACAGACAAACGATCGCCTTTTTTGTGAATGGGAGTGATGCGCGCTAAACGCCAGTCGTCCGGAATTTCGCCTGTGGCAATTGATAAACTGAAGAAATCTGTCAGAAAATGAGATATCTGCTCTGCGTACCGATGTAAGAAAGCATTAGGGATACCATCCGGCCCTGACGGCTTTTTGGGTTAACATTAAGGAGCATAGATAAGACGCCTTCATGCGACACTGCTAGATCGTCAGCTAAGCATGAATCACTGCTCTGAGGTGCATAACTATCGCCTCTCGAAAAAACGCCGTGGAAGTAATGATTAAAATGCTCTGATATCTGTCGAGCATCAGTAGCTACCATGTCACCAATTTTTATTTTAGAAACATCCTGTCTGCCTTCCTTTAGAAATCGCCAGAATTTTTGGCTGTCGCATTAATAAACTGAGAAAGACAATTATTAAGTAAGCGCTTCAGGACTCTCTTAATTTCATTAGTAGGTTTTGTTTCAGTTCAAGATAATTAGAGCATGACACTTTTTTTTGCTTGCGGAGCCGTTTAATTTTACGCTTTGTATGAATAATATCCCTAGTTATCCAAGGGTTTACACGTCGCTTCTTAAGGACTTTGGTAGGTGTAAATCTTGTAACGCAAACATTTATCGCATCCCGGAACCTCACCCATGAAGTCTCAATGTTGTCAACTGCAAAGTCAAGATGTATGTCTAGGTAATCAATCACTGAAACGTCATCGGCGTTATGAAAGTCCCGAACGAATGAAGAATTTTCCCCTAGCTTCGGCCTATTGCTTGTTAGCTGCCAACAAAAATAAATTAGATCGTGATCTGAAATTCCTGGCTCCACTGATGTTGAAGCACCGTTAAATATTTCTGTTATGAATAATAGATCTAGGATGGATTTACCACGTGTGCACTGACGAACCATCTGCTCTAAATTTAAACAAAACATCAAATCCAATACACATCAATTGTTGTAGAACATCCATATTTTAATTGGTCCCAGTTAATTTCAGGAAGGTTAAAATCACCCGTCAGGATCACATTTCTATCGCGTAGGCTAAGTAAATGTTCGTGCAGTTTTGACAAGTACACATCATTTGAGTCGGGTGGGCGGTATACAGCACAAAGGAAAAATTGAATTCCACAAAAACACACGTTTAGCAGCAAACTTTCGTGGTCAGCAATTTGATCTCCAACAATAATTTCGACAGAATGTTTTGCAAGAACAGCCACGCCTCCTCCTCGAGAACCCCTGTCTCGCCGATACAAGCAGTACCCTGGTGGTGCAATTTCATCATCACGTATATTTCCATGAAGCCAAGTTTCAGTGACCACGCAGATATGAGGGTCATATAAGAGTAACAGGGATTCAAGTGCGTCCGTTTTATTCACCACACTTCTAGCATTTAGCGAAATGAGGCGGAGCTGTTGTGGTTTCAATTGCTAGCTCTGGGACAATGGGGCGTTTTTGCTTGGTATTGCTTTGCGTGTCATAGTAGCATCGTCCCATGCGTACAACTGATCATCGATGCGCAACTTATCATTTACCAAGCTTATTCTTTTGCCTTCACCTTTATCATCTTTAGCGCTGGCCCAAAGCAGCTTACGTTTACGAACTGTGTCTGCGCAGTAGTCGTTTTGTAAGTATACGTTTGTACCACTCAGCTTTCGTGCATTACGCTGCACTGCTTCTTTTCCCTGTAGTCTTGGAAGTACAAAATAATGGGCCTGTTTGCCCGAGGTTTACCAAGCATATGAATGCGACCAACAGAAGTGCAGTTTACACCGAGCTTTTCTGCAAAAATTTCCTTGATTACTTTTTCACGCAAGATTGACTCGGACTCATTCGGTACGCTTGGTATGCCAAATACTATCAAGTTCGATCTCCTGCTTCGATTTTCTAAGTCAATTAGTTTAACATAGGCTGACTCTTGAGTCACCTGAATTTTGGAAATAGCTGATCGTAAATCGCCAGCCGCATTTGTCGCCTGGTACGATGGTTCTACTTTTTCTTCTACTTTGGTCAGGCGAGCTTCGAAACTTGATAGTCTATTTTCTGTTCTCTCAAGACGGCTCTTCAAGTCAGCAATATCAGCCCTTATAGCCTGTTGACCATCCATAAGCTTCTTAAACATATCTTCAACAGATGGCCCAGGATTTTCCTCTACGTCGCCACAGAGCAACAATTTACAAGAACAAAGACACTCATACGCTATGGTAATGCAAGTTTGTGGGCACGGCAGAATAACTAAAAATCTCTCATCGCTACGTACAGAGTAGGGGTAACTAACCTGCACGAAGCAAACAAATCGCATGGTTAGCGATCCTAGTCGATGCGCTTCGCCGTGCCCACTGACGAGATCCTTGTAAGGCACTTGTTTTATACTGTTGGCACCGTTGACGTCACGAAGCCCTGTTTGGTCCATGGAACCAGAATGCTCGTGACAGTGACGAAGTTCCCAGCACGATTGTCGGCGAGATCTTGCGGCTTCAAAGGCAGAACTTCCGGTGTTGGTGGTGCCCCGCCGAGTGCAAGAAACAAAGCCTGCACGAAGCAAACAAATCGCATGGTTAGTGATCCTAGTCGATGCGCTTCGCCGTGCCCACTTCCTGCTGAATAACTTGCCGCTCTGCCGTGGACACGCGATACGGTCGGCGATGAATGGGAACAGCATCACCAGTGTTTATCCGATGCTTAACAAGGGACGTCTGACCAAGTGGGCGATTGTCAGTGTCAAATATATCGCGATAAGAAAGCAAAAGGCGATATAGGGCGGCTGCTTGGCCAGGGGCGAGGTCCGGAGCGACCATGGGACGTAATGGGCCGTCGAGGTTCAAGGCATCCTGCGGGTTATCAGGAGGATCTGGAGACGCGTCGGCTGCAAAAGCAGTGACGTGGTCATCTGTCACTGACCGGAGCGTGGCCACCGCTATGCCTTCAGGTACCACTTGCTTCGTCAAGCCAAAATTGACAACGGGAGACACATCCGATTAGCGGCAAGGGTAACAACGGAGTGTGGCACAGAGATGTCGCGCGCCAGGAGGACATCACGAATAGGGGCGACGACATAGTCGCCATCAGGCACGGTTGCCGTGAGGCCAATTCGACGAAGGTTAGGCTTTTGGAGGTAAACCGAACAAACGCTGTAGTGCAATAGGGTGTGCGGTTGTTCGGGGCGGACAGTCGGAAACAAGAGGAAGCTCGAGGCACAGCGTACCGGTGGAACAGTCGATGAGGGCAGAATGCGTCGTCAGAAAGTCGAGCCCGAAGATTAGGTCATGAGGGCAACGGGTCAGCACGGAGAACAGGACGGGAACTTGGCGGCCAGCAATTCCTACGCGAGCAGTGCACATACCACAGAGGGCAACAGTGGCGCCATTGGCGACGCGGACGGCTCGAGTGACGGCAGGCGTAAGAACTTTTTGAGGCGACGACATAGGTTAGCGCTCAATTATGGACACTTGGGCTCCAGTATCAATCAATGCCGTCAACGGGACACCATCTACATCTACTTCAATTAGGTTCGTGATGAGCGTCAACGGAGGATTTGGACAGGACGAACGTGATGCAGCACTACCTCCAAGAGCTGCATGGCCTAGTTTTCCGTCCGGAGGGTCCATAATTGGTCGGGCGACGAATAGCGGCGTGGCTGGGGCGACGGGGACCGACGGCGCTGAGGTGACGGCGAGCGAGTGGGACGACTGTCATCGACGGATACGTGAGAGCTAGTATGCATACGGCGAGCGAGTAGGGGCGAGGGTCGGCAAATGGGCGAGGAGGCGGGAAAAGTAGCTCAAATACGGCGATGTCCAGGAGGTGCGGCAGTGGCGAGCGGCGTGGCCATGCGGTGGCAACGAAAGCAAATGGCTTGTCGTCCGGAGTTCTCCACTCTGAAGGGTTGCTGTATCTGGGACGGGAATACAGATCACTGGGAGGCGCAGCTGTCGGCACCAGTCGGGCGTCAGCTTGGGAGATGGAGCAGGCAGCAGGAAAAACCGAGGTTGGCAAACTCTTGCCGCACAACCTCCTGAATGAGGGAGATCACTGGGGCTGGTTGGTCAATGGTGGGGTCAAGTGGGCGCGGAAGGAACGTGGCAGGACTGGCAGCCTCGAGCTCGCGGCGAACAATACGCGTGACGGTCTCATTGGAGGGGGGTGAAGCGGTAAGGGCGACGCAGGACGACGTCGCAGCCGTGTTAGGGAGCCGGGAGAACTGTGGAATGACGCGACGGCTTTTGGCGAGCTCAAAGCGGCGGCATTCCTTGACAATGACGTCGATGGTAGACACATTGTTGAAGATCAACAAGTTGAAGGCGTCGTACGCGATCCCCTTGAGAACGTGGCCAACCTTGTCAACTTCGACCATGTTCTCGTCGACCTTCCGGCAAAGAGCTAGCACGTCTTGTATGTACGAGACATACGATTCAGTGGCAGACCGTACTCGTGTAGCAAGCTCTTTTCTTGCAGCCTGCTGCCGACCGGTCGGATTGCCAAAGAGGTCGCGGAGCTTCTCCTTGAAAGCGTCCCAGCTAGAGATCTCCTCCTCGTGTGTCCGGAACCAGACACGAGGTGTTCCGCCAAGTAGAAGAGGACATGAGCTAGCATTATGGTAGGGTCCCAGTGGTTGTTGCGGCTAACAAGCTCATACATGCGTAGCCAGTCATCAACGTCAACATTATCTTGGCCAGAGAATAAGCCAGGATCACGGGGAGTGGCAACCGTGACGTACGTTGTGGTTGGAGTTGCAGTAGTAGCAGCAGACGAGTTGTCGTCACCCGGGAGCCATGGCGGAAAGCTGGACGGTGCGGCCGCTGCGGAGCTCCGTGGTGAGGACGGGGAACGGCACGCTCCACCAAAATGTTACGCGAACGAAGAATTAAGGACAGGAGACTATTTACAAGTATATTTACAAAAGATAGCTGCAGCGCTGGCCAGATCAGCCGATAGCTCGAGAGGCCAGAGCAGTTCGTCTTCTTCGTCTAGGCGCCCGCGCGCCTCGTTCAAACAACCAAATACCACACGCGTGTAGCAATATTGTGAAATGAAAACTTGTATATAGCGGCGCTCAAATTTCGCATTAGGGGTATCGCAATCGTCGGTGAATATTCTTGTCAATAAAGAGTGCCACATACCAGTAACCCCAGTGGGCATCAAAGAGCTTAATTCAAGCATGCCGCATACCCAGTAACTCAAGTGGTCATCAAAGTGGTTTATTCAAGCATGGCGCATACCCATTAACCCAAGTGGGCATCAAAGAGGTTTATCCAAGCATGGCGCGTACCTAGTAAGCCAAGGGGCATAAAAGAGTTTCATAGTGGGCACCCATCACGAAAGAGCAATGGGAGGAATCCCTCAAGAGCAGCAATCTTCAACTCCAGGCTGTCAAGAGGGCCCACGACATCGCGACAGGACTTGGACTCCCGGGTCCCATCTTGGGCGGAGCCACCGACTATGTGGGGGAGCCTTCGGCTCGCCTAGATCTCAGTTCCTCAGGACTCAAATAAAGTTCTTGTCATGTCATGTCATGGGCATCAAAGACGTTTATCCAAGCATGGTGCGTACCAGTAACCCAAGTGGGCATAAAAGAGGTTCATTCAAGCATGACACATACCCAGTAGCCCAAGTGGGCACCAAAGAGGTTTAGTCAAGCATGGGGCGTACCCAGTAACCTCAGTGGGCTTCAGAGAGGTTTATTCAAGCATGGCGCATACCCATTAACCAAGTGGGCATCAAAGAGGCTTATCCAAGCATGACGCGTATCCAGTAACCCAAGTGGGCATAAAAGAGGTTCATTCAAGCATGACACATACCCAGTAGCCCAAGTGGGCACCAAGAGGTTTAGTCAAGCATGGGCGTACCCAGTAACCTCAGTGGGCTCAGAGAGGTTTATTCAAGCATGGCGCATACCCATTAACCAAGTGGGCATCAAAGAGGCTTATCCAAGCATGACGCGTATCCAGTAACCCAAGTGGGCATAAAGAAGTTCATTCAAGCATGACCTAAGTGGGCATCAAACAGGTTCATTCAAGCATGGCGCATACCCAGTAACCCCAGGGGGCATCAAAGAGCTTCATTCAAGCATGGCACATACCCAGTAACCCAAGTGGGCATCAAAGAGGGTTTATACCCCTGTCACGCTGGCAAATTTAGTGTCATTTAGAGCGAGTGCACTTACGCGCACAGTGTCACTTTGGCAGAGAGCTGCTACATGAGAAGAGAAGTTTACTTAGAAAATGATGGTGATCGCGATGGGGGAGTCAGTAGCACCACATATGTATGTTATTTTTAGGCAATTCTTGCTAATAAAGTATTATATATATTGTTACGGGGAGGCAGACACAACAGTAAAACATATTTACAATGTATTTACAAGACGATGAAGTGCTGAACCATATAGGCGAGAGCGCGCTAGGTCAAAAACGTCTTCTTCATCGACGCTGCTCTTGAGGAATAGTCCCGTGACAATATATGTATAAACGCATTTACAATAAACTTTAGGTGCAATGAAGTGAATCATGCAAACGCATTAGCGACATTGATCATCACGAGCCAAGACAAGACTGCGTCGTATCCAAGGCAAACGCACATACAATGGCGGATTTCATTGTAGAGGGCACGGGAAGTAGTATTTTTGTTGTAAAGTACGTTTTAATAAGCATTAATATTGTGACACAATGCTCCAGACGAAGGCAGAGCTCTTGTATTGTCACAACAGCGCGAGACAGCCACGAACACCAACCGGACAAAATGATTATGAGGATGGGTATGTACCATGAAGACGATGAACTGCACAGTTAGTTCTCACAATATTCCTAATAATGAAAACAATGGTTCAAAAAAGACTCAGAACTCTGGTTTTAATAGTATTTCATTTATTTCTGAGCCCCTGCTACCAAGGCTACGCACTTGGGCGCAGTGAAGTGAGTTTGGCAATGCACTCGCCGGCGAGTTGTGCTTTGCAGCAAGGGGTCACTGCGCTTTCCTGTGTGACAGCGTGCGATGACACTCGGAGCAAGTGCTCTTAAGTTGTCCCGTGTGACAGGGGTATTAGTCAAGCAGGTGCGTACCTCAGTGGGCATCAAAGAGGTTATTTCAGCATGGCGCGGACCCAGTTACCCCAGTGGGCAATCAAACAGGTTCATTCAAGCAGGGCGCATACCCAGTAACCCAGGACGGCATCAAAGAGCTTCATTCAAGCATGGGCATACCCAGTAACACAAGTGCATAAAAGAGGTTCATTAAAACATGCCGCATACCCAGTAACCCAAGTGGGCATCAAAAAGTTTATTCAAGCATGGATACCCAGTAACACAAGTGGGCATAAAAGAGGTTCATTAAAACATGCCGCATAACCAGTAACCCAAGGGGCATGAAAGAAGTTCATTCAAGCATGGTGCATACCCAGTAACACAAGTGGGCATAAAAGAGGTTCATTCAAGCATGGCGCATACCCAGTAACACAAGTAAGCATAAAAGGTTCATTCAAACATGCCGCATACCCAGTAACCCAAGTGGGCATCAAAGAAGTTCATTCCAGCATGGCGCACACCCAGTAACGCAAGTGGGCATAAAAGAGGTTCATTCAAGCATGGCGCATACCCAGTAACAAGTGGGCATAAAAGAAGTTCATTCAAGCATGGTGCATACCAAGTAATACAAGTGGGCATAAAAGAGGTTCATTCAAGCATGGCGCATACCCAGTAACACAAGTGGGCATAAAAGAGGTGCATTCAAACATGCCGCATACCCAGTAACCCGTGGGCATCAAAGAAGTTCATTCAAGCATGGCGCATACCCAGTAACACAAGTAGGCATAAAAGAGGTTCATTTAAACATGCCGCATACCCAGTAACCCAAGTGGGCATCAAAGAAGTTAACTCAAGCATGGCGCATACCCAGTAACGCAAGTGGGCATAAAAGAGGTTCATTCAAGCATGGCAACCTAGTAACACAAGTGGGCATAAAAGAGGTGTATTCAAGCATGGCGCATACCCAGTAACACAAGTGGGCATAAAAGAGGTTCATTCAAGCATGGCATACCCAGTAACACAAGTGGCCATAAAAGAGGTTCATTCAAGCATGGCACATACTTAGTAACACAAGTGGGCATAAAAGAGGTGTATTCAAGCATGGCACATACCCAGTAACACAAGTGGGCATAAAAGAGGTTCATTCAAGCATGGCACATACTTAGTAACACAAGTGGGCATAAAAGAGGTGTATTCAAGCATGGCACATACCCAGTAACACAAGTGGGCATAAAAGAGGTTCATTCAAGCATGGCACATACCCAGTAACACAAGTGGGCATAAAAGAGGTTCATTCAAGCATGGCATATACCCAGTAACACAAGTGGCCATAAAAGAGGTTCATTCAGCATGTCACATACTTAGTAACAAGTGGGCATAAAAGAGGTGTATTCAAGCATGGCACATACCCAGTAACACAAGTGGGCATAAAAGAGGTTCATTCAAGCATGGCATATACCCAGTAACACAAGTGGCCATAAAAGAGGTTCATTCAAGCATGCCACATACTTAGTAACACAAGTGGGCATAAAAGAGGTGTATTCAACCATGGCACATACCCAGTAACACAAGTGGGCATAAAAGAGGTGTATTCAAGCATGGCGCATACCCAGTAACACAAGTGGGCATAAAAGAGGTTCATTCAAGCATGCCACATACTTAGTAACACAAGTGGGCATAAAAGAGGTGTATTCAACCATGGCACATACCCAGTAAACAAGTGGACATAAAAGAGGGTATTCAAGCATGGCACATACCCAGTAACACAAGTGGGCATAAAAGAGGTTCATTCAAGCATGGCATATACCCAGTAACATAAGTGGGCATAAAAGAGGTTCATTCAAGCATGGCATATACCCAGTAACACAAGTGGCCATAAAAGAGGTTCATTCAAGCATGGCACATACCCAGTAACACAAGTGGGCATAAAAGAGGTTCATTCAAGCATGACACATACCTAGTAACACAAGTGGGCATAAAAGAGGTGTATTCAAGCATGGCGCATACCCAGTAACACAAGTGGGCATAAAAGAGGTTCATTCAAGCATGGCACATACCTAGTAACACAAGTGGGCATAAAGAGGTGTATTCAAGCATGGCGCATACCCAGTAACACAAGTGGGCATAAAAGAGGTTCATTCAAGCACGGCACATAGTAACACAAGTGGGCATAAAAGAGGTGTATTCAAGCATGGCACATACCCAGTAACACAAGTGGGCATAAAGAGGTTCATTCAAACATGCCGCACCCAGTAACCCAAGCAGGCATCAAAGAGGTTCGTTCAAGCATGGCGCATATCCAGTAACACGTGAGCCTTACTTGTGGGCGCCCACCACGCTGGCTGATGCCTTTGTTGCGAAAACAGAGTCGCTAATAGTTCGCGCTGTAAGAGCTGGGATCGTGGCCTAGCCAATGGTAGGAGTTGGAGTCGGGCATATCCAAAGTGGTAGCTGGCCCATGCCGTCGTCCGCCTCATCAATGTTTAAAGGGAAACTGAACAGGTTTTAGATTTCTAAAAAGTGACGTTTTTCTGAAGCGCAGACACTTGAAATCCCCGGTACGAAGTTTTGTTGAAACAAAACTTCGTACAACATCATACAAGTAGCGGCGGCGTAATTGAGAATTAAAATCGCAGCTATGCTCCGCCCACCGCGGCTCGCGGAGTCAGCCTGCGGCAACGGCGGAAGGGAAAAGCTAGCGGAAATGACGTCAATATAGGGGTCCCAGGCACCCGCGCGGAAAGCGTGTGCAGCTTTTGCGCGTCAGTCGGGTTGTATCGGTGGCCTTTATCGCAAATGATCAAGATCTCCACCCTGCGTGTCCGGCTAACGCTTCAAAGGACTGTTACCGCAAGGAGAACTCCGTCTAAGAAGCATACAGTGTCACCATGCCATCCTTTTGCGCTGCTTACGGCTGTACGACCAACGGCGGCCGAGACGACGTCATTTTTCACAATTTCCCATGGCAGAAAAAACAAGCTGCTCAGTGAATTGCAGTGGTGAAACGAATTAATTTCAAACTTTCAAGAACCACTCTTCTCTGTTAAAAACATTTTTGGGACAGTGATTACCATCAGAGTTTATCGCTGATGCGTGCAATCGGAATTCCGGTGAAATCTGCTCGACTAAGGCCAGGCGTGGTGCCATCGTCTTCGCTCATAAACGAAATGAATCGCCGCCACCGAGAGCAGCCTTCTGTGATACACTTTGTTTTTTTGTTTTTTTTTTCTCTCTTCCAGGAATTTCGTTTACTTCCTGGAAGCACAAACATTCTTCTTCTATTTCCATTGCACTGCAGTGCATGCAGGAACACCTGTCGCATCAGAAATATACGTCACGTAGAAAAGACACCTAAAATAAAGTTTCAATCGGATACCTAAGTGCCCATACGCCTGAGTGCTTACATCACTTGCTTTAAGGAAAGCGGCGGATTGTTAAAAAGCGTGAAACGACAGGAGTGGGCTTTTACCTCTGATCGTTTCAACACAACCGGGAATCGAGGGCCAAAAAGCATAAAATAGAACTACAGTAAACTGCAGAGATGCATAACAACGTGCAGTGGCACACGTTTTTGTTTTTCGTCAAATTCCCGCACGACATTGCAAGCAGCCCAAGCACGCCGTCGCGGCGTCGAACGCTGCTTCTAGCACCGTGGGTCACAAAACAGCACAGCTATACTGCAAAAATAAGAAAATTCACTTCCGTGCGGCGTATATTTGTCTGGCACGTCTGCACCTTGTATTGTTATCTTAGTAACTTGGTAACTGCAAAATGCACTGTGCTGACAGTGCGTCTCCGCATTCACTGCAAGATAGAATAGCAATGATTGCACGCATTGTTTGTTGCGGTCACAGCACAGCAGAATGCATCTGTGGAAGTAATATGTACACTTAATTAAATTATATTGCAAATACAATAATTTCCATGCGATGTGTACCTTCAGGGCAATTCGGCAGTCGCACTTTATTACTAGCAAACCAGCAACAGTAGAATGCACTGTGTACAAAACGAGTCTCTCTACTGTGTACAAAATGAGTATTTCTTTCCGTATTCTGTTATAAGGACAGCTAAGGCAATGTCGAACGCTGCTTCTAGCACCGTGGGTCACAAACAGCACAGCTATACTGCAAAAAAAAAAAAATTCACTACCGTGCGGCGTATAGTTGTCTGGCACAAATGCTGCAATGGCAAATGTCGCAATTCGGTCCTCGGATCTGGCGGGCTCCGGCCATTCCAACTTCCGCGCTGGCGATCGCGCTCGCGCTTGGCGTAGTGTTTCCGTTGTCGGGCGACTGGTTCAAACGCGTATGGTGTCACGCCAATCACCCCTAAGTGGTCAAATTATCCATAACAGCAACTGAACCATGCGAATCGTCTGGAAGGTAGTCGCAGCACCTGGTGAGAAGCTGTCACGTTGCGGCGGGCTCTCGTGGACGCATGGATTGACGTCACGGTGTGCTCCACCAACCATCGATGCGAGCCGGATGCGCCGCGCGCCGCCCAGTCGCAGCACGGAGTTTTTTTGCTAATAACGCGTTTTTGGCTGCGCCATGTCAAATTTCTTGTCGATTTTTCTGTTCAGGGTGTTCAAAAGTATAAAATGGTGCTTATAACTCGATTTTTTAACACGAAAGTGTTTTATGCCGGGGTCCACCAAGACTTCACTGACGTATTCCGTCACGGAAATACGTCATAGAACATAATACAAGAAAGAAACCAGAAGAAAAAGTTCCACAAACATGCAAAATTTGGAAATCGAACCCACGACCTCTCGGTCCGCGACGATAGATCGCCGAGCGTTTAACCCATTGCGCCACAACGCATTTGCAGAGAGCTACACAGACGCGCCTTATATATCTAACACTCCTCCGTGTACCCGCGCTCTTGCTCGGGGCGGTGCCGCTGCCTACGAGCAGAAAAGAGAAGTACTGCATTATGACACTAACGCGCACCGACATGAACGCTTCGGTGGTCTCAGCACTACGACGCCTCGATGCCAGCATTCGAAGGGACGCTGGCATCAAGAAGCACTACCAACGCCACCTAGGTGGCGTTTCACCGTACTCAGCACAGCGGAGCGTGGCCTCCGCAATTAGCTCTGAAAATGTTTCTGAAGTTGATCGCGGAGGCTGCAATTACGACGCGCTGTACGCGCTGATTTGACTCGGTGACGATTCAGTTACGTGCTTTGTCTTGCGCGTTGTATTAGTGTGTCAGTTACGTGCTTCGTCTTTCGCGTTGTGCTAGCGTGTGCAGCGTAGTGCAGCTTCCATATGCACGACGGTTGCTCATGTCATCGACGTTGGTAGTCGTGATGGAGGAGACGTGCCACCAGGCGTCAGCGTGGGTGCATCAACGCCTAAGGGCGCTTAGTCACAAAACACCAATAGACATTATATATCAATGTGCAATAAACATTACACTACTTCTGTGAAGACACGTTTCACTTTCGTGTTCTATACCGATTCCTATATAAGAGGGATCAACCACATTTTTTTTTGGAAACCTGTTCAGTTTCCCTTTAAGACGTTGAAGGGAGGAACAGGTTTCTCATCGAGAACAAAGAGTACTGGGTTTATTTACAATTTTTACATGAGAAGTAGGAGAACGATACGTCCTCTCAGTCTAGCTTGACTGGACCGAAGCACACTGGATCGAAGCACTGCCTACATCTCGGGGCAGTGGGAGAGCACTCTCGATGGCCCGCACAGTCTGCTTAAAAAAACCCTCTGTTGAAGCTGCGGTTCCACCTTTCTCCAATCGGAGCGTCGAGAGTCACCGAAGGTCCGCCTTGAGGGTGAGGGTGTGCATAATCCCCCGGCGCCTTCGTTTCCTGACCACATTCGGAGAACTAGTGCCCTCGGGCACACACTGCTCACTCCCCCACATAAAGGAGGGGACACTCGTAGACAGGTGGCTTCGCGCCTTACTTGAACAGACGCGTCTGTTGTTCTTGGAATGGGCCAGCCATCGATGGGTTTCAAATCAAATCAGGTTTATTTTTCCATAAAGAAATGGAGGGAGGCCTGAGCAAAAAGTGAAAAACTAGTTCACTTGACAAAGGCTCAGGCCCCTGTTTACATGGCAGACAGCAGTCATGACCAGAAGAAGAAAAAAGAGGAAAAAAATGCACATAGGGAAAAAAGCACATAGTTATACAATTTTAGTTGCAATTATACAAGTGTGATAAGAATATAATGAGATGCAAGGAGAACGGCCTTGGCGGCCAGCTGGTCGTCGAGTGGCCGTGAGAACGCGTCGTAGCAGAGGCCCTTTTCCAAATCTCCTCCTCCTAGCGTCGTGACACTTACTCTTTGAAAGGTGGTAGAGGCAAGGAGTCGCTGCTGATCTTTCCCGGCGCTACGTTTTTCAGCCTCCCGAAGCGATGCGTCACAGGAAATCAAGAGATACTTCAATCTTGCTGCCCCCGCTGGTCGCCGAACGTAACAACTCCTCCGCGGCCCGGAAAGTCTCGACCGGCCAGTGCTGACAACTGCTGGTCAGGAAGAGAATGGCTGGTGTCCAAGAAGATGGCTGGCATTCTGCAACAACTGCAAACTCGGAATGTCTCCAACCATCTCACAACAACCGCCACGGAAGAGTTGATCCCGGCAACACAGTACCACTCAGCGTGTAAACACCCGGAATCAGCTGCTTAATTTACCAGGCCTCATACCAAAATTTCAATATAAGCCGCTCAACTGGGACTACAAATTTCGACCCCAAAATTTTGTGCCGCCAAGCGAGTGCTCACGTTCCTTTGAGTTCAACGAAACCCGACTGTCGCGCTGCACGAGAGCAAAGGTATACACAGAGCTAAACCAAGGGCTCTAAATAACCAACGCTTCAGCATAACTTGAGCAGCCTAACTTCACGAGTAGCCTGTTCATACCCTTATCACAGTGGACTACTTATCGCACTACTGGCGCCACTGCACAACGCCAATGTTGCGCTCGCTAATCACAACGCAGATATATATATATATATTATTATATAATATATATATATATATATATATATATACCGTAAATACCGATCAAGCGCCCCCCCCCCCCTCGATGTGAGAATAATGCAGGGAATGTTGGGGAGGGGGCCCTTGTTCGGTACTGCGACAAAGTGCAAGATGGCGGCCAAAAATTCTACCCCCCCCCCCCCCCAGAAAAAAAATGCAGAGTCGAAAAAACGGAACCGAAAGAAAAGGAAGACACACAGAAGTGCACTAGGTAGAACTAAAACTCTTTATTATTCATTCATTTAATCGCTTCGAAGCCGTCAAATGAGTCTTCAGAGTCCGATGCGAAAACGAGGCCTAGGCACTCTGTCTGCAAGCCCTCGCGAAGTTCTGGGGCCACGGCACCGATGTCACAAAGCTGGTCATGCAGCTGACCATCCTCAGAACCGTCGAGCGCATTAGCAATGCCGCACCCTTTGAAGGAGTGCGCGACAATCTCTTCCGTGACAGCGGCCCATGCCTCTGACACAAAGTCAAGGGCATCCTGTCGCGACGGCTTCCTTAAATTGCCTTTCGGCGTTCTTCCTCTTTTCTAATGAAGCTTTTCCACGTACGGCGAAGGTTGGCCTTGAATGGCCTATTCCAGAACACGTCAGCTGCTGCAGTAGGCTTGTGCACCCTGCAGGCACATACACGATGTCTGTGTCGCGCTGGTCTAAGGCGTCCTTGTTGCCTGCATTTTGTGGATGGGTGCCTGATCGAGCACAAGTAGTCGCCGCACGTCATCGCTGTTTGGCCCCCACACCCTGGTCAGCCACTCCTGCAGATTGTCTGATGTCATCTATCCATTTTTTGATGCGGTGACGCGGACATTTGCTACGAAAAGAAAACTAAATAAGTTAGCGGTAATCACTGTGATCGAGCATCTCTGTTATCGTTACTCTCCGCTTTGAAAGCCAGCAGAAAAGAACTTGGTGCACAATGGTCATCACTCACCTGGTATGCGAAGACTCATGAACGCCTTTGGTGGAATTCTTCCGCTCGGTTCCTTAAGAATTACAAAAGCTGGGAGCTTGTGTCCACTTGCGCATGCTGCCAATGCAACCGTGAAGCCCCTCCGGGCGCAACCAGTGTTCGCTATTCGCACAGTGTTCTCGCCGACCACGTTGTTCGTGCTGTTGCCGGAGAGTCCATTCTGACCATCGTCTGGTCCATATTTGAAATGTTTGAAGAGGGTGTAGTCGTGGCGTACCCGGAGAGCGTTCACGGCGGAGCGAAAAGCCTTTGCTGCCTCGGTGAAATCTTTGGGTGTCTTTTGGCTTTCGTTGGTGGCTTCGCGCATTGTAACGCCAAACCGCTGTTTCCATCTCTTGATGTACTGGCTGGATGCAAGAAAAATTTCCCAACTGCAAGCTGTGCGCAATTTCAACAGCTTCTTCAGAAAGCAGTCTGTTACTTACAGCACGCCCTGCGCTTTTTCTCGCTCTAGAAATTCAAAAAGAGCGTCATCCACTTCTTCGCTGAACACCGGCGCTCCATTGCTCAACTTCCGCCGAAGCTTGGCCTTGCCAAAGTTCTGCTGCAGCAAAGTCTCATACTTCTTCTCCCACTCACGGATCCTCTTTCTATCTAGGCTGAAGTGGCGAGCTGTCGCGTGCACATTCTTTCCGTTGTGGCGATGCCATTCCACGACTTCGATTTTTCTTTTTCACTGTGTATGAGTGCATGTCGCGAAGTCACAGCCACATGTGGCACAGCAAAACAACAATGATAAAATGGCGACCGTCGCCAATGTCAAGGTTGCCAGCGTCAGTGTAGGTGGCCCGTTCTTGGATTGGATTTTGGATTAGACAAGAACGTAGCCAGAAGCATGGTTTTTGGCACGGTTTCGGTTTGGAAAGTTCCGGGGCGAGTCGCCAGCGAATTGGGGAGGGGGGGGGGTGGCGCTTGTTCGGTAGTGCACGATAACTCGAAATTCTCAGATTATGGGAGGGGGGCGCTTGCACGGGTGGGGGCGTTTGATCGGTATCTTACGGTATATATTTTTTCAAATACTGTTAGCCCTTCCGGGCTGTTATAGGGTGGGAAGGGTACATTTAATCAATACAGCACAGTTCTAGCTCTTTTTCAAAAGTTTCCAATGAATAGTATTGTATACTCATCGGTCAAGGTATTCCATTTTATAATTGTTTTAGGCAAAAACGAATATTTATAGACGTTAACTCTTGGCATGTAGGACATAACTGCAAAGGGATGGTTAGTACGGGATGACCGTCCTTCGGGCAGCCGCAAGTATAAGCCGGAATCCAAATTGAATGCTGGTAAAGATACTTAAGCCTAGCAATTTTTCTGCGAACAGCCAAAATTGGTAGCTCTGCACGTGCAAGAAGTTCTGTTACGGACTGCGTTCTTCGGTAACAGGAAAATACAAACCTCACTGCCATTCTCTGACCACACTCAAGCTTGTCAATAAGATATTTCTGATTTGGATCCCAAATTATACTTTCGTATTCCAGAGTTGGCCTTACTATTGATTTATATGTTTTTAGTTTGACATCCGGTTGTGCATCTTTTAGTTTTCGCCGTTGGAATCCAAGTTTCCGTTGGGCTGTTCCACATATATTTTGTACAGTTATGAGAAATCGTAATTCCTAAATATTTAATTTACTGGATCGTTTATTTCTATGTTGGTAATTATATACGGGAACACAAATGGCGTCTTCTTCTTTGACACAATCATAGAAGTGGACTTTTCATAATTGATTAGCATGTTCCACTTTACACACCAGTCATATACAACTTTCAAAGAGTCATTCGACAGGACCTGGTCTTGCAGGCTTTTTATGCGACAAGATAATACAATATCATCCGCAAACAATCGAACTTCGACAAGAGAATGTATGTCCTTCGTGATATCATTGATATATAATAAAACAATATAGGACCCAGACGAACCCTTGCCGAACCCCGGATGAAACTGATGCAGTCGAAGAGCATTCTTCGTCTATTACCAACAAACTCTTCTCTGTTCGCTAAATAAGCCTCAATCCAATTGATAATTTGTTCATCAATACCAAAATCGTGCAGTTTGTGTAATAGCTTCACATCACACACTATGTCGAAGGCCTTGGACAGATCTATAGTAATAACATCTATTTGTTCTCTCGATTTAAGCCTGTAGCAAAAGCATGAGTAATTTCGAAAAGTTGTGTTGTTGTCGAGAGACGGCTACGGAAGCCATGCTGCTTGCCGTAAAAAAGTTGATGGCTTTCAATGGATCTACAACATATTTAGGTATTGTATGCTCTAATATGTTACATGCAGAACTTGTGATAGATATAGGACGATAATTGGAAATGTCCAATTTATCACCAAATTTAAAGACGGGCACAACTCTTGCTAACAGCCAGTCACTCGGTACAGTGCTCTCACGTAACGATGCTATGAATATCTTCTCTAAAAAATAGGAAACCTATTCACAGTAACGCCTCAAAAACTCATTAGGTATTTTATCAGGACCAGGCGACTTCTTAGGATCCAGCTTTAGGAGTAATGAAATTACGCTTTCTCGCGATATGACAATGCCATTACATTGCTGCCTGCCTGACGCTTCCATTGAGGGTTCGCCTTGTTTTGACCTAAATACTGGCACAAAGAAACTATTAAATGCTTCAGCTATTGATTTCGGTTCACAGCATAAAGCACCGTTTATTGTACTCCGTTTATTATTGGATTAGAGCTGGAGAGACACCTCCAAAACTTTGGGTAGCGCTCCTTATATACTGTGGCAATGTTGTAGAAAGGATATGCGTTTTGGCCTCCTTGAGCTCTTTTTGCACTTGCGCACTGAGAGTAGCAACTCAACTGTGCTGACATGTTTGGGTTTGTTTTTACGAACACATGGAGGCATCGTTTTAAGTGGATGATATTTCGAGTAATCCACGGATTCTCGTTTCAAGACCGCTTTTTTTTTTTGTGTGGTACAAATTTCTTCAAACAATTCCTCACTGTTGAAATATTGCCACAGGTTCTCAACGCTATCATCTTGTGGCATTGTATCAAAGGCAGATTCTAAGTAGTCAATAACTGAAGTGTCATCAGCTGCATTAAAATTGTAAATGTCTACCGCCTTCTTTTTGAGGCGCACTTCTTATTAACATTAATAGTAGCAAGTACACTGTTACGGTCCGAAATTCCCTCGTGAATATCTATTTTATAATCAAAAGCTTCTCCAGACAGAAATATTAACAGCGAATTACAGTTTCCTTGAGTTCGAGTGGATTTCTTGACCGTCTGAATGAGACCATACTTCGTCATAATCTCTAACATCGAGTCATCATGAGACCTTTCCATAGAGCCGGGAACTCGCGCGTCCCAATCTACTCCGGGCAAATTAAAGTCACCTATAAGTATAATTCTGCTTCTACAGTTCGTTAGAGTACTTAACTGTTCATCAATTTTTTGGAGGTAGTCGACAGGGCTTGCTGGAGGTCTATAAATGACCCCGATTACTAATGTCATATCGGTCATAACTAGTTTACACCATACGCTTTCGTGATCACTAATAAAGGGGAAGGGTTCATATTGCAATGTGTTCTTGATGAGTAATGCCACACCTCCTCCTCTGTTTGTCCTGTCCCTGCGGAGCACATTATATGAGCTAGGAAACACTTCTTCACTCTGAATATCTTTATACAGCCACGTCTCTGTCACGGCAACATGAGGATTGTGTAGTATCATTAAGCATTCGAGGCGGTCAGCTTTATTTAGCATACTTGCGTCTCACGCAGATGTTTTCTTTCCCTATTGCCTTTGCAGGATACGCCTTGAAGAACAAAACTAAACTTGTGTAACTTACGCATTCACAAGAATTTTAGAAGAAAACGTGTCTGCCAATAAGTGCGTCCACACACGCTTAATAGGAAACACAGAATATTGCCGCCTCGAACACACATGAGCGAACCAATCGCAAATATTCTGTTTCCTTCCGTCTGCACAGGACATGCGCTAATGGAATGTACCTTCTCAGTGCAAACTATGCACTCACTGAAAACATAACGTGCTTAGCCGTAAAAGAAAAATTTACATTTTTATTGAAGGTTAACCGATACCTGCGTGCGTAATTATAGGCTTTTAACAAATGACCTTGGTGCTTCAAGCCACAAAAAAACAAAACAAAGCCTAACTACTCATTAATGAGCACTTCGCGAAACTAAAAGATTTACTGAAAACAAATCTTTCAAACCCGGAGCTTCTCAAACGAAAAAATTAACAAAGCTAAAAATTACTTATGTAAAGAAATTCTAATCCCAAATCGCGAAACCTTTAAATGTTCAAAAATAATAAACAAACAAAACAATGTTTGCTTCTACGGAACCTTTCTTTTGTCTACCATTCTGACTGTTTAAGACGGACTCATCTTTTGAGCCGCACACAAGGTGGCTGCGCCTTGAAAGCTGTTCTGGCCATCCAGGAACAACAAAAGGCCTGACATTCTGTCAACTCTTTACAGACGTCACAGTCCCCTGCCAATTTCATTTCATTTTATTACCTTAAAGACCCCTCTGGGGGGTGTTACATAAGGGTTGGATATACAAAGGAAAGATTTTTGACAAAGGTAACCACATGTTAATTCCGCGACAGGTAGTCTGTAACAATTTGAAGAAATAGTGTCGGGCAGGTGACAGCGGCAATGCTGTGGGAAAGGTCATTCCAATCGGATGTTGCACGTGGAAAAAGAGGAGGCGGAGAATGTAGCAGTGCGGCTGCGTGGCCGGACGACTTGAAGGGCATGGCCGGTACGATGGGATATCTGGGCTGGTGGGATGATAAAGCTTGGACGGTCACGGGTGCTGTAATAAAGCTTGTGGAACAGGGTTAGAGATGCGATGCGGTGGCGGAGCGCGAGAGGCAATAGAGATGATTCTGCTTTTAAGGATGATACACCGGTGTGATATGAATAGGATGAATGGATAAATCGGGCAGCTCGATATTGCACTGCTTCAAGCGTATTTATGAGATACACCTGATGCGGGCTCCAGATGGCAGCGGCATACTCAAGTTTGGTCTGATGATGGATTTGTAAGTCAGCAACTTTAAATGTTCAGGAGCGTGACGTAAATGACGTTTCAGAAAGCCGAGTGTTTATTAGCAGACGATAATATGCTAGTGATATGTGCGCACCATGTTAGATCATATGACAATGTTATTCCTAAGTACTTATATGTTTCGACACTCTCAACATAAACATTACCGACAGCGTAAGAAAAAGATAAGGGGTTACGACGACGCGAAAAAGATACTGATTCACATTTAGTGGGGTTAAGTGTCATGAGCCACTGGTCACACCATGCTTGAATACAGTTAAGATCATTTTGAAGAGCTTGCTATTCAGAAGGGTTAGTGATAGTACGATAAATGACGCAGTCGTCCGCAAACATACGGATCTGACATGTCACATGTAAAGGCAAGCCATTTATGTAATTAGGAACAACAGGGGCCCCAGTACCGAACCCTGGGGGACACCGGACGTTACTGGGAGAGGGTTAGAGATGTGCTCATTAACAAAGACAAACTTGTGCCCTGGCAAAATGCTTTCAAAACGACCTCGGTCAACCGCGTCGCAAATCCTCGCCACTTCACCTCGTCCTGCCCCCTTGTGCCTCCTCGCACTACATGCTGCACCCCGAAAAAAACGACGGAACGACGGGGAACATAATTGCCCCGTGCCATTTGTCTGCGTTCGTGCTGAGCATGCTCCTTTGACGCTTTTGAGCCGGCTGCTCGGACACACTTTAATCAAACGCTGATCGCACCTTTCTTTTCTTTGCGCCCCGCTCATGTCTCCTGACGCCTTTCACTTTGCTAGGCTGCGTCAGACTCTCTACCGCATTTCGATCCTTACAACGCTTCCTTCTACGGCGCCTTTTCTTCGAACTCACTTTTGAGTCATCTGCTCGTGCCTCGTGCTGACCGTTACGTATCTCCTCGGTTCGGATCACTATCTTACCCGCACAGTCTGAGTGATTTACTATTAAATCATCTCCCTCTTGGCCCCGACTGGCGGACAGCTCGACCGACTCTGGAACAATGCAGCAGTCTGTACTCGAGCTACGCAACTCGCAATCCTGCAGACTGCCCTCTACTGCATTGTCCAGCTTGCGCTGTGCATCGGCCCACAGCTCGTCGGTCTCAATCGCTGTCTCACCTGCACATTCTGAATGATTCGTGCCTAAATCATCCCTTTTTTGGCAACCTAGACTGGCGGACAGCTTTACCGATCCCTGAACCATGCAGCTGTTTTCCTTTGAGCTACGCAGCTCGCAATCCTGCGATGCCCACAACTGCATCGTCCAGCTCGCACTGCGCATCGGCACGCAGCCCTGACTCGACCTGGGTGCTCATGTCTGTCGGGTCAGCAGTGCCCTGTTCCTCGTTAACGACCTCGCTAACAATTCCTGCGACGCCCACACATGGTGACTGTGCCAATTCATTCACAGCTAGCTGTTTCTACAGTGCTCTGTTGGTGGCACAGCACCTCGTCGCTCTCACTTGTGGGAATGTGCGACTCTCACGCGTCCCCTGATGTTGTTTTCCCCGCATGTCTCCTGTAGTCCGGCTTCTCTGCGTGGCTACCGGCGGTGGTTGCGGCACGTTGCGAGAGATGGCGCTAGTGTCGCGATGCTAACGCCACCGAAACGCCGGGGTCAATTGGGAGAAAAAGGTCGAGGGCTCTCTCTTTGGCTGGGGATCGGCGACCAACACGCACGAACGCTTCGCGCGTGCGCCGGCCCGCTTCGCGCGACCGTCGCGCGAGGCTTAGAGCGGGACACCGGTATGGACGAACACGGATCGTTCTAGCGCGCCACCGTTCGCGTGACCGTACACGTGAACGACTAGGCGATGGTGTCATAGCATGGGGCGAACGTATTCGCTCGCTATCGGGTCGCGGTGAGTCGGACTTCCTTGATTTGTCGCGCGCCCGTGTGAATGTTCTATTGGTTGTAATTCGGCTAGTATGTATTAGTGTATGAAAGGTGCAATAAATGCCCTTTTGATTGTCTGCACTACTGCGTTGTTGTTCCTTTGTCCCAAGAGCACATGTGAGACCCCACATCTGGCTGCCCAACGTGGACCTCTTGGGGCATCGGACGATAATTTTAAGTTTTGCTCGGTTCGAGATGTTTCAACCGAAGCGTAGTCCTAGCGTGGATTTTGATCGCTAGTGTCGGCGGTGTGCTTTCTTGAGTGAGGCGACGGTTGCTGTAGCGTGTTTGAACTTTTCAACATGCTAAGCCTTTTCGCGAGTGTTTTGAAGTACACTCGTCGGTACGAGAGCCACGTGGTCTGCATCCTGGGAGAGCGAGGCCTAGCGCCCGCGGAGCATTGGCAAGCCTGAAGCGAGTGAGTACGGAAGCCTCGTGGGTGGTCCGAATTTCTTATGTAAATAGCTTCTTCTATATCTTTGACTTCGGAAGTCGAGGCTCAGGGAGCCGGGTGGCCGCGGGCCACGGGTGCCGCTACGGGCTGACTGGTATTGCGGCCTGGCACCGGGCGCTCCGACACCGTCTGGGACGGTGGGCGCCGTCAACTCGGATGCTGTGTGCACCGAGCGGAGTAGGACCACCTCACAGAGCTAACGTCTCCTCGCGGCTGCCTGTTCTTGTGCCCATTTGGGTGTTGTTTTTTTTTTTTTTGGGGGGGGATGCCGGTTGTTGTCAAAGTAGCGACGCATTAGGCCTAAGGCTTGACAAAGCCGCCTGTCGCACGTTGAGGGACACAACCTGTGGACCGTGGTGTTGAGGTGTCGCACATTGCTTCCCTCATTAGTTCGCCTAGCACGAATTGAAATTCTCGTTCGACTCAAGAAAGTAAGCTTTGTTCACGTGAACTTAGCATCTGCTATGCCGCCCGAAATTTTGCTAGCCGAATTGAACATCGTACCACGTGGGCGATGCGTATGCCGAATTCCTCTCCCTTGCACTACTTTAGTGTTTGTCGAGTGCGTTGAGTGTACGCAGCGTGAGCGGAGTCACTCCTGGTTTGCTGTCACCTGCACATCGTCAGCGCTGCTGCCCCGGACTACAATCGAGCTACCCCAGGCTTTGGAGATGCCTGTGGTCAATGTCGGCGCAGCGACTTCGGCGGCCGCCAATGTCCGGCTCGCAACCCTCGGCGGCTGGGAAAAGAGCCGGCAGTCACCAACGGCTACTGCGGCTCTAGTCAGCAGGGCGCGAGCGACGCTTGCTCGTGCCGACTTCTGCGTCGCCGTTTCCGGAGTCCTGGGCTGGAGTCGTGCCATCGAATCTGCAGACGTGGTGCTGTGACCAACGGATGCCAGCGGTGAACCCCAGAGTCAATGTCGGCTCGCACGTTGTGGATAATGCGTGGACATTTGATCGGCGGCGCCACTGTCGCATGTACTAACTTTTGTTCGCGACGCGCGCGTTGATAGGCCTTGTGACATGTTTCGCCGGCGTATGTGTAGTGATTTAAGGTTGGGGGGATGTGGGAATGCGCGACTCTCACGCGTCCCCTGATGTTGTTTTCCCCGCATGTCTCCTGTAGTCCGGCTTCTCTGCGTGGCTACCGGCGGTGGTTGCGGCGCGTTGCGAGAGATGGCGCTAGTGTCGCGATGCTAACGCCACCGAAACGCCGGGGTCAATTGGGAGAAAAAGGTCGAGGGCTCTCTCTTTGGCTGGGGATCGGCGACCAACACGCACGAACGCTTCGCGCGTGCGCCGGCCCGCTTCGCGCGACCGTCGCGCGAGGCTTAGAGCGGGACACCGGTATGGACGAACACGGATCGTTCTAGCGCGCCACCGTTCGCGTGACCGTACACGTGAACGACTAGGCGATGGTGTCATAGCATGGGGCGAACGTATTCGCTCGCTATCGGGTCGCGGTGAGTCGGACTTCCTTGATTTGTCGCGCGCCCGTGTGAATGTTCTATTGGTTGTAATTCGGCTAGTATGTATTAGTGTATGAAAGGTGCAATAAATGCCCTTTTGATTGTCTGCACTACTGCGTTGTTGTTCCTTTGTCCCAAGAGCACATGTGAGACCCCACACACTATGGCCTTCAACGGCCTCAGTCGCCATTAAGGCATCGTTAGCAGCTAACACTTTAAGTTCATCTTTGAACTCCCTGCTAACCTCACAGGTACTAACCTCTTTGGCTCTTGGCAAAACCCTGCTAGCGACTTCCTCCCACTTTCGCTGCCTCCAACCTACAGATTTCTCAAGCCGCCATTCTCTTCGATATACTGCTCCAAACGTCCGATGTATCTCTCCACCAATGCTACATACTTCCTGCTTGCTTCCCTTTCTTCCGGACTGCATTTTTCCTGCAATATTCTTTTCAACTTCTGCCTATTTTCTTCCTGTTCCTGTCTAATTTTTTCCTGTTCCTGCCTGATTGCTTCCTGTTCCTGTATTTTGCTTAGAATTCTGTTACTGAGATGTTCGATGATATACAAATCATTGTCGCTTTGGAGAATGGCTTTTCGAATCTCTGCTTCCTCCAAGTCCTCCTCTACGTCTACATCGAGCTCTTCGCACAACCACAACAGGCTAGCTCTCATCAAACTCAACAGGACCGTGGTCGCTACCTTTAAGCTTTGGCTCTGCTGTCACACAATACTTGCTACGATACACACGCAAATCAGAATTCTGAATCAGAATACAAGTAAAAGATCCCCAGCGATTCAATTCTACAAACACAGAGAAATTAAAGCCTTCCAGCCAAAACCAAACGCTTACCTACAGAAGCAGCACCATATCACCAGTCCTCCTTCGCCGTATCCAGTCAGTTGCAAGCGGTGGTCATTCCCAAGTCGCCTCCAACTTGATCAGGATACCGGTTGGTCACCACATCCATCCCAAGATCCGTGAGGTCAATCCCACCGCTGCCCACCAGTTGTAGGAGCTGGGATGTCGTGAGTAGGAGTTAAGAGTCGTGGTCTATTCGAGTTCCGTGAGGTCAATCCCACCACTGCCACCAGTTGTAAGAGTTGGGGTGTCGTGGCCTAGCCAGTGGTAGGAGTTGGAGTCGGGCATATCCAAAGTGGTAGCTGGCCCATGCCGTTGTCTGGCTCATCAATTCTGAAGACGTTGTCCGGAGGAACAGGTTCTCATCGAGAACAAAGAGTACTGGGTTTATTTACAATTTTTTACATGAGAAGTAGGAGAACGATACGTCTCCTCAGTCTAGCTTGACTGGATTGAAGCACTGCCTACATCTCGGGGCAGGTGGGAGAGCAATCTCGCTGCCCCCGCTGGTTGCCAAACGTAACAGCGCTCCATTTGTACTATACTCACCGAGCCTCTTAACACGGCTTTTCTTGAGTGAAAGTGTGCATAAAAGAGGTTCATTCAAGTGGGGCACATACCCAGCGTCGCATATTGAGTGATCCAAGTTGGTTTCGAACTTGGTTCCCTCAGCACAGCAGCCCAATGCTCTACTCCTTAGACCGTGGGCTACTGAGTGGCAGGAAAATGGTTAGAGTGTGGGGTCCCACACATGCTCTTGGGACAAAAGAACGACAACACAGTAGTGTAAACAATCAAACGGCCATTTATTGCACCTTTCATAGACTAGTACACGCTAGCCGAATTACTACCCGTAGAACATTCACATGGGCGCGCGACAAATCGAGGAAGTCCGACTCGCCGCGACCGGATAGCGAGCTAATATGTTCGCCCCATGCAATGACATCATCGCCTAGTCGTTCACGCGTAAGGTCACGCGAACGGTGGCACGTTCGAACGATCCGTATTCGTCCATACCGGTGTCATGCTCCTAAGTCTTCTCGGGAACGGTCCTGCGAAGCGGGTCGGCACATGTGCGAAAGGTCCGTGCTGCCCTCCGTCCCCACGCCGAAGAGCAAGTGCCTTCTTCCTTTTGCGCCCAAGTAAACCCGCCGCTAGGTGGCATTAGCAGTGCAACACTTGTGCCATCTCTCGCAATACGCCGCAACCACGCTGCTGTAAAGCCACGCGGCGAAGCCAGATTACAGGAGACAGGAGCCATGCGGGGAAAACATCAGGGGACGCGTAAGAGTCGCGTATCCCCACAAGAGACAGATAGATAGGCGGATAGATCGACACTGGAAAGTGCAGTAAGTATTGCAAGAATGCAAATCTCATTAAACACCATAAGCAATCGCATTGGATACAAGGCTCTAGCATGCCTCTGGCCACTTTGTTGCTATCATCCAACTGACCGTACCAGTCTCTTTTATGGCCAAGATAGTAGAGGTGGCCATGACTTGCCGCTTAAGTCTCGCGATGTGTATGATAGCGGAAGTCGCAGCTGTCGACATGCATGGATGGATAGAGGCTAGGCCAGAAGAAGCAGTGCCGGGTGCCATATAAGGTGGGTGCATTGTGTAGCTGGCAGAGGACAACTGACCACAGATGGGCACAACTAGAAGGTGGTCAAGGCCGTATTAAGGCGATCTGAGATAAGATGCAGTTGTCACTGTCTTACTTGATGATTTCAGGGAACCTAAGGAATTAAGTGACAGTTTGACAAAATCTAACCTGGTCGGGAAGAATCGTGGGGAAAAGCAAAGCAGATGCCGACCAAGGTGAAAAGGTATTTTTAAAACTTGACGTTTCGGCCACCACACGGGTGCCTTGTTCACAATCGTGAAGAAGGCAGGCTCCTGTGCGGGGTCTGAAACATTAAGCTTTAATAATAACTTTTTACTTTGGTTGACATCTGTTTTTGTTTTTGTCATGACCTGAGGGATGTAGAGACACAATCCTCATCCGGATGGAGCCAACCTAACTTACACAGAAGCAAAATTAAGTATTCTTGGAGGAAGGCAGAGAGCCCAACTGAGTTTTCTGAGATGATCTGCGAGATCCTTGCGCAAGGAAAGCCAGGAAAGGGCTTGGTGGTCAGTTACAGCAGTAAAGGTGCAACCTAACAGGTAGGGACGAAGTTTGCCGACAGTCAGCAAAGGGCAAGGCACGCTCGTTCTGTGATTAATTCTTCTCTAGGGTGGACAGGTACATTGACAAATCTTTTTTTTAGAATATTCTACTGGCGGGGTTCTTTCATGTGACGTGATATGTGAATATATTGTGAGACGTCGACCGATGCAATGCTTTTATCTCGGAGCAGCCACCTGAGACTGTGCCGAAGCACCACATGAGCCAAAAGATGGATGGATATCATCATCTTCATATGTACATATGAAGATGATGATATGCACAAATAGTGCTCACAATATTTATTAACTTGCCACATTTAATTGGCTCAGTTAAAAAGCACGAAATTGTGCGTTTTCAGAAAGTTTTTGCATAGACATTGTTAGGGTTTCAGCTACAATATTGTTTTACTATTTTCTTCTGTTGCTATAATTTATGCTAAATATAATGTTTGACTATGAATCATATACTTTTCCAGCAAATTACTTTCAAATTTGGCATTAAGTCACTTTGTGGCGATGTTAAAACCTAAATTATAGCTAGTTATATGGACCACCCTATCAGCATGTGATAAAGAAATTTTATTTCGAGTAAATTTCGTTTGAAGCGAGCTTGAAGTCCGCAACCAATCTCATCAGTAGGCACTCTCAAACTGTGCCTTCACTGCAGAACACTCCTGTCCTGACGATAACCTCAAAGCAGTTATGCCTTATTTTCGCCAGGGTGGCTGAACGGGCGTGTTGGGAAAGTTGCATTTTTGGTTAGCAGCGCGACGATCTACATGGAAACGAGAGAGAAGGGATAGGAAAGAGCAGCGCTCTTTCCTAGCGCTCTTTCCTATCCTTCCTTTCCTTTCCTTCTGGCCTAGCCTCTATCCATCCATGCATGTCTACAGCTGCGACTTTCACTATCATAGGAAACAGCGCTCTTTCCTATCCCTTCTCTCTCGTTTCCATGTAGATCGTCGCGCTGCTAACCAAAAATGCAGCCTTATTTTCATCACATAAATGTATTATCGTAAAACGTAGTTGCATCAGCTTTCAGATAGCGGGAACTTTACTGCCATTTACTGTGGATAAAAAAAGCATGTGCCCATATTTTATGCATAAAAAGTTCATAAGCATGGCGAGAACTCGATTGTCTCCTGCACATGTTTTGCAGTGAAGGCATACTTTGGGAGTGGTTACCGATCAGATCGGTTGTGGACTTCAAATTTTGAATGGTTTCTCGCCTCAAACAAAATTTACTCTAATTAAGATTTCTAGATCACAAGATAAAAGGTTGGCGTGTATTATGACCTAAGTCACATATTTTTATTTGAAGGGCCTTAATGCCTAATTTAAGTGCAAACATTTTAAAAAAGTGACATATTGTGAAATTCGGAAGTAATTTTCTGCAAAGGTACTTGATTTCGTAGTTGTACATTATTTTTAGCATGAATTACAGCAGCGAGGAAAAATGGCCAAAAACTATTGTCACTGAAATGTTAAGAATTTTTATGCAAACAATTTCTGATAACGCACAACTTTTCGCTGTTTTACTGAGCCAATTAAGCACGGGAAATTCATAAATGTGCATACCTATAACACAAAAACCACGTCAGTAGGCATGGCTTTTTTAGATTCTAAATAAGATTTGTTATTGTGCCTAGTTTCACACTTGATAAAAGAAAAATTTGCCTCTAACCAACTTTTGCTTGTTCGGGGAAACTTCAAAGAGCGCTTATATCACCAAAAATTTTTTTCCACACAATCATGTACACAATCGCCATCTAGCCCCAATTTTTTCGAAAAGAATCGGTGATGTCACTTTTGTGGTCTAGGACATTTTGTGTGGAATTACCCAGCTGTGAAGAAGCAAATCCATCATGCACTGTAATGTGGCCAGAGCAGTGCAAAGACTGAAAGGTATTACTTTAAATTGACAGAGGCCATTCGGAGTTGCGAATGTGTTTTTTCATGGTCTAGTGGATCAACAGCAATCTGCCAAGAACTCGAGTGAAGGTCAATATTATACGAGGAACATTTGATCTCATGAAGATCAGTGATACAATACAGGGTGATGTGTCGATAATCAACACAATGTTGCCAGGTGTTGGCCATCATCTTGACTAGCACAACAGCAGATGCCTATGCATTAGGGAATGGTTGAATGAGGTCCTTGACCATAGCCTTCGCATGCATTCCAAGAACGGCAGGTGTGCTGCCATTGGTGCACTGAGTAGCTGGGGTAATGTTGTGGAGCTGAGCGCAGAAAGCAGCGCCAAATTCCAGTGCTCCAGTTTGGAGGAGACTGCCAGTGACTACGGCACAGTCGCACTTCATGGTCGAAAACGCAGTAAGGGCTGCCTGGCAGTCAGGTTCGCATCGTCGGGGTAAATGCGATGCATTCCAAGAATGGCAGACGTGCTGTGCACTGAGTAGCTGGGGTAATGTTGCGGAGCTGAGTACAGAAAGCAGAGCCAAATTCCAGTGCTCCAGTTTGAAGGCGACTGCCAGTGACTATGGCACAGTCGTGCTTCATGGTCGAAACGCAGTAAGGGCTGCCTGGCAGTCAGGTTCGCATCGTCGGGGTAAATGCGATGCATTCCAAGAATGGCAGACGTGCTGTGCACTGAGTAGCTGGGGTAATGTTGCGGAGCTGAGTACAGAAAGCAAGAGCCAAATTCCAGTGCTCCAGTTTGAAGGCGACTGCCAGTGACTACGGCACAGTCGCACTTCATTGTCGAAACGCAGTAAGGGCTGCCTGGCAGTCAGGTTCGCATCGTCGGGGTAAATGCGATGCATTCCAAGAATGGCAGACGTGCTGTGCACTGAGTAGCTGGGGTAATGTTGCGGAGCTGAGTGCAGAAAGCAGAGCCGAATTCCAGTGCTCCAGTTTGAAGGCGACTGCCAGTGACTACGGCACAGTCGCACTTCATTGTCGAAACGCAGTAAAGGCTGCCTGGCAGTCAGGTTCGCATCGTCGGGGTAAATGCGATGCATTCCAAGAATGGCAGACGTGCTGTGCACTGAGTAGCTGGGGTAATGTTGCGGAGCTGAGTGCAGAAAGCAGAGCCAAATTCCAGTGCTCCAGTTTGGAGGAGACTGCCAGTGACTACGGCGCAGTCGCACTTCATTGTCGAAACGCAGTAAAGGCTGCCTGGCAGTCAGGTTCGTATCGTCGGGGTAAATGTGATGCATTCCAAGAATGGCAGACGTGCTGTGCACTGAGTAGCTGGGGTAATGTTGCGGAGCTGAGTGCAGAAAGCAGAGCCAAATTCCAGTGCTCCAGTTTGGAGGAGACTGCCAGTGACTACGGCACAGTCTCACTTCATGGTCGAAACCCAGTAAGGGCTGCCTGGCAGTCAGGTTCGCATCGTCGGGGTAAATGCGATGCATTCCAAGAATGGCAGACGTGCTGTGCACTGAGTAGCTGGGGTAATGTTGCGGAGCTGAGTGCAGAAAGCAGAGCCAAATTCCAGTGCTCCAGTTTGAAGGCGACTGCCAGTGACCACGGCACAGTCGCACTTCATGGTCGAAACGCAGTAAAGGCTGCCTGGCAGTCAGGTTCGCATCGTCGGGGTAAATGTGATGCATTCCAAGAATGGCAGACGTGCTGTGCACTGAGTAGCTGGGGTAATGTTGCGGAGCTGAGTGCAGAAAGCAGAGCCAAATTCCAGTGCTCCAGTTTGGAGGAGACTGCCAGTGACTACGGCGCAGTCGCACTTCATTGTCGAAACGCAGTAAAGGCTGCCTGGCAGTCAGGTTCGTATCGTCGGGGTAAATGTGATGCATTCCAAGAATGGCAGACGTGCTGTGCACTGAGTAGCTGGGGTAATGTTGCGGAGCTGAGTGCAGAAAGCAGAGCCAAATTCCAGTGCTCCAGTTTGGAGGAGACTGCCAGTGACTACGGCACAGTCGCACTTCATGGTCGAAATGCAGTAAGGGCTGCCTGGCAGACGTGCTGTGCACTGAGTAGCTGGGGTAATGTTGCGGAGCTGAGTGCAGAAAGCAGAGCCAAATTCGAGTGCTCCAGTTTGAAGGCAACTGCCAGTGACTATGGCAGTTAGGAGCAATCTCTCCGACACAAAAGCAACTGAAACATCGGATTCAAAGCCCGAAAGCAAAATGGTGCCTGCCCCGTCGAAGCTGTTCCAATGCCGATCTGAAGAAGTTCACCGAATACAATTCCTTGCAGGAGCATTATAGTGGAAAGTGAGGTATAAATTATTTTTACATGATATAGGCTGTTTCATATACAGAAAATAATTTGCACTAGGTAAGCTATGGTGTTGAGAGTATGCATTTCTCCATCGAATGAGTTCTGGTGAACGCATTTGATAACAAATGACATTAAGGCAAATTAAATTAGGTTTGCTCGTGTGGCATCACGCAAATTTTATTAAAATTTCATGCATTAGCAAGCTAAGGCCATTTTCTGCGCCTGTGTGGCACAGGCATTACTTGGGACTAGGTTCTGTCGTATGTTGCCCTGTCGTATGTTGGCCACGTCTAGTTTGCGCTGTACGTTTCCTTACATATGACACACCAACTAGCTGAAACCAAGGTTCTGCTGCAACACTCTATGGTTCTTGTTGACAGGCACTGTGGCTTCTGGAGCCCCGGGACGTGACACAAGCGCAACATGATGAGTTCTACCGCTACCTGTCGGGGGCATTTGACGTGCCTCGCTTCACAGTACACTTTTGCACTGATGTGCCCCTCTCCATTCGGTGCCTCCTGTATGTGCCCGAGGGCAAGCCCGGTCTCTTTGACATGAGCCGCGAGAAGGATGGTGTGGCCCTCTACTCACGCAAGGTAAGCAGTGCAATGTGTGTCATAAACTATATTGTCACGTAGTAGTGACGCTGAAGAAAACAGTCTTAAAACTGTGTACGACGAAACTGGTAGTTTATTGGGCGAACCTGTGCCCACAAAAGCAAGGTACACTCAAAGCACAACGATAGCGGCGAAAACAGTCGGCGATCGTCGAAAATCTGATCAGCGGCGAAGCGCGTCGGCTTTTATACCTGAGTCATTGAAGGTTCCAGATTAATCCCTGATGCCCGCGTGTCTTCCAGAAAGTTCTGGACAATTAGCATCGGTCATACAATCGGATAACATAAGCGTCGGTGAAAACAGGCAACGGAAAGAAGTATCGATAACGTTCTAGAAACTTCCGATACAGGCGCGTCCTGCGCCGAGCGATAACGTTTAACATTTCTTAGCCGGTGGAAAACGGCCACCGGTGAAAGATAAACATGTATACGTGTCAATACCCTCCCCTTAAAGAGCATCGTCCCGATGCTACAAACACGAAAGCGAAAACAAAACCATGCGTAATAAACAAACAAAAAAAACAATAACAAAGTAACAAAGTACCTAACGTCGTCAGCGGGCATAGAAAGGTTTAAGACGCGCCACATGGATGACTTCAGGCCGTGCCCGGCGCCGCTGGGATTGCGAAATGCCGTCTGGCACGACCTCATAGACCAGTGCGCCAATACGTCGGATTATCTTATATGGTCCGAAATAGCGACGCAAGAGTTTCTCGCTAAGTCCTCGTCGGCGTATCGGAGTCGCGTATCGGAGTCCTCGTCGGCGTATCGAAGTTGCGTTCAGCACCAGCAGCCGCTGGTGCTGAACGCAACTTCCCACCGACTACGTCGCCTTCTCCCCATGCCCCGCGAGTGCACGAAGTCTGCGCGCCTCCGGCCGCCTTCCTCTCTCGCGTGCGCGAGGCAAGCTTTTCAGCCGCAGACAGGGTACGGCGCAACCGAAACATAAAAAAAAATGGATTCCGCTTAAGTGATAATGACGATAGTGCTGAGCTGACCGAAAAAAAAGAAAAGCAAGTGCCACTTTTTGGAACGTTTTGTCGGCCAAGGAAGAGTGGGCATCGCCTCGGAGACGGGATAGCGTGCGTCTACCAATCTTGAAGGCTATACAGTGGGGCACTGCAAGCCAAGCCCGGCCAAGCCAGCGGAAAATCCAACATGGCGGCCCCCAAGATCGGGTAGCGTGGCTCGGAGCGAGCGATTTAGTCCGGAAAATCGAACATTGGCACCTAGATTCGTCCGAAAAATCGGTCACGAAAATGCATTAGCTCTATGGGAATCCTGACGGTACATCTGTAAAGTCCGGAATATCCAACAAGTCCGAATTTTTGGAGTCCATAAATCCGTCGGCTACTGTAGATATAAAAAATGAAACAGTGCGAGGGTCAAATACACAAGAATACACTTAACATTATTTCACTCAAACAAAGTCCAAAAGAAATCAAAGTTCAAAAGAAAACAAATCGTGTCATACGCGTGGCCGGGCAGCAGCAGCAAGTCCATAAACCGTGAAGTCAGTGCACAAAGCTTTCCCGAAGAATGCTGGCGGTCCGATCTTAAGATGTTGAGGTGGATGCGAATTGCTGGGCTGGGTTTCCCGGGAGTCTAGATTGGACGTCTTCTCTCAAGCAGGTTGAGCTAACTTGAGGCGAACTACCGTGAGCTTCGTTGCAGATGCTGGTTTGACGTCTCGTACGTCAACAAGTTCCTCGGAGTTCCGACGTGGCCAGGCAGCCCAGGCGATACTGGACGGCACTAGCCCCCCGACGGCTTCTCAGCAGCGCATTGGTTCAGCTTCTAGACTAATCAGCAGGGCCCAAAACCTGCGCTTAACTAGCCTCTCCTTTCCCTAGTTCCCTATCTAGGGAAACTGCCGGTATGTAGAGTTCTCCTAATTCACGGCTCCTAGCTCCCAACAGTCTTGGCCGCGCCCCTTTCACCATGGATGAAGAACCGCATATTCTCCTCTCCCCAAGGTCAAGGGCCAAGGTCGAGCCCGGCACTACCACGTGGCCGTACACGCACACTTCGGGGTCCGTAATCGGCGTGTCGCGTCTCGAATTGAGATGCCGCCCGTGAGGCCACGACGCTTGTGACGCCCGTAATTCGGCGAGCCGATGTGGAATAAATTGTACGCTGCACAGTCAGGAGCCCACGTTTTTGACGCCCATAATTCGGTGTGTCGAGAAATTATACGCTGTGCAGTGATCACCTCATGTTTTTGACGCCCATTAATTGGCGTCAAAAACGCCTCGAACTCTCGAAAATATGCCGCTCAATGACAGATATACAAAAAGAGCGGTACGATCGGCGCCATCGCGATGTTAAGTTCGCCCTAGGTGCTTGGGTGCTCCTCTGGTTACCATGTTGTCGTGTCAGTCTCTCCCAGAAGCTTCTCTCTCACTACACAGGGCCTTATGAAGTCCTACGTCAAGTTAACGATGTCAATTGCAGTTTGCTCCGTCCTCAAGTCTGACGCCAGTTGACATCGTGCACATTTCGCGGTTGAAGCCATACGTCGCTTGCAGTTCTTCGCCTGACATGCGCCGATACGGCGCTTCAGCACCCGGGGGTCCTGTTATGGAAGGATAGGAGGAAAGAAAAGAAGATTGAAAGACACTGGCTGCCGCGTGTTGTTGCTGGTCAGCTATTTTGACGACAGTAACTCTACTTGTGTATATATTGTAAATACAGTCGAACCTCGATATATCGAACAGCGCGGCGATCGCGAAATAGTTCGATATATCCAGAATTCGATATAAAAAAATCAAGTAAAAAATGCGTCAAAAACTTGTGGAAAACAACCAATGAACCAATCATGATGCAGTAAGTACTCACTTGAGGATTCAAACAAAGCATTTATTGCGTCGGCTTAAAATATTGAAAAAGGGTAGCCTGCTTTTTGTTGGCAATGGCGTGTTTGACGACTGCGTCCTCAATGTAATTCAGGCGATCCACAAGTGATAGGCCGGTGCCTTCAATCGTGCCGCAGTGGCGGCGCACAAGGGCCAGAGCAGCTATGACCTCAGCTGATGTAGGGAGCGGGGCATCATCAGCGCTTGCGGGATCCATCTCGGCAGCGTTTTCGTTTGGCTGCTCAGCAGTAACTTCGGCGACGATCTCCACATCCGTCAGCTCAGCTGTTGTACCAGTGCTGTCGTCACCTCCAACGAAGTCGTCGATGCACATGCTTTGCGGCTCGGCACCAACAAAGCTCTCCAGCTTGCTCCACGTTTCGGCGAGCTCGCTTTCTTCATCTGCGTATGCCAACCCAGCTTCCTCGGATTCTTCCACTGATGCCTCGTCAGTGCAGCCAGCGAAGCCCGCATGCTGAAAGCAGTTGGCTATCGTCGACTGCTTGACGTTATCCCACGACGCTTTCAGCATTTGGATGGCGCCCAAAAGATCGATCTTCAGGTCTTGGCCCATCCGGAGCTTGACAAGCAAAATTTCGATCAGCCGACGCTTGTAGATTGACTTAAATGTGCGAATAATGCCCTGGTCCAACGGTTGCAGCTTCGAAGTGGTGTTAGGCGGCAGAAATACCACTTCGATGTTGCTCAGCTGGGCATCGGTGTGGTGTGCCGTGCAGTTGTCGGACAATAAGGCATACCTTCCGTCCTTGACGCGCCAGGTCCGAATCCCACGCCTTCAGCCACTTGACGAAAATATCCCTCGTCATCCACGACTTCTTATTCCAGGCATAAGTCACCGGAATATTGGGGCAGTTCCGCATGCACCTCGGGGTTTGGAACTTGCCAATTACAAGTGGCCGCAGCTTCGTGCTTCCATCCATATTGGCAGCCAATAGGACCGTCACACGGGCCTTGCCTTGCTTGCCCCCGTGGCACTTGTCCCCGCGAGTGTCCAGCGTTTGTCGCGGAAGCATTTGCCAGAATAGGCCCGTCTCGTCAGCATTGAAGATTTGGTTAGGCTCATACTTTGCGAGAACTTTGGGCCACTCGTGATCAAGCCACTTCTGAATTTCTTCATCATTGGCGTCCTCACTCTCTCCCGACACCGTCTTCCCAACAATGTCGAAGCGAGTCTTGAATCGTTGCAGCCAACCGCTGCTCGCACTGAAATTCTCGGTGCCGAGAATGAATGCAAAGTTCTGTGCCTTCTGTTGCAAGATCGGTCCCGATATAGGAATATTTCGGGCCCTTGCGTCTATAAACCACTTGTGAAGCGCCTTCTCAACATCTTCGAAGGCAGCTTTGCGTACACGGCGTGCGCCGGAGTGCTGACTCTTCTCGGCCTTGGCCTTTATGTTGCCTTTGTTTTTGAGCAGAGTACTCAATGTGCTCCTTGGTATGCCAAACGCTTCTGCGACGCTCGACTTCTTCTCGCCATTCTCGACGCGCTGGATTGCTTCTAGTTTAGCAGCAAAAGTCAGAGTCGTCCGTTTCTTAGCGTTTGCAGCCATCGTTACACACACCACGACGTGCGATAGGCCTAACTCCACACACACGAACACAACGAGGCTACGAGCGCAACGATCGATGCGACCAGGGATGCGACGACGGGGAGGAGCTAGTCCAACAAGTGCAGTGCGTCGACCCGTCGACGCTGCAAGGATGCTGCGTGCGCACGCCGCTACGTTCAAGTGGCGCTCTCGGCGCCATCGATGTGTGCAGTGGTCGTAAACGCCAACCGCGCTGCCGCTAGTTTCGAGAGTGTTGCGGGAAAGCTCGCCGCCTGTCAACGGAGCGCGGGCGGTCTGGGGTGGCCGAGTTCGATATATCCATTATGCGTCAAACATCGTTCGAAATAAAAAATTAAAAATGCATGCGATTTCCCGCGTGATATAGGAACCGTTCGATATAGTCAATAATTCGATATATCCGTGTTCGATATATCGAGGTTCGACTGTACATCCAGTCTATACTCCCAACATCCCCGTAACAATATGACAAAGCAAAGGCTGTTTTTTTATCTATGTCAATTTCCTCTCACTATGGACAATCAATTATTTCTGGGCACAGCGGCTATAGAGTTTGTCAACACAATAAAAATTTTAGCTGTGCTTTTTCATCAAAAAATGTCCTGTGATGATCACTTCGACTACGTTCAATCCCACTTGTCTAGGAATGTAGGTGTTATTGCAAAATTTTGACACATCCTACCTGTAAAACTTGTGGGGTGTCACGCATGCTGTTGGCACAAAGGAACGACGACACAGTAGTGCAAACAATCACAAGGGAATTTATTGCGCCTTTCATACACCAATGCACACTAGCCGAATTACAACCAATAGAACATTCACACGGGCGCGCGACAAATCAAGGAAGTCCGACTCACCGCGACCCGATAGCGAGCGAATACGTTCTCGCCATTGCTATGGTACCACTGCCTAGTCGTTCACGTGTATGGTCACGCGAACGGTGGCGCAGTTCGAACGATCCGTGTTCGTCCATACCGGTGCCCCGCTCCGAGCCATGCGAGACGTCTCGTGAAGTGTGGATCGGCGCACGCGCGGGACGTCCGTGTCTCTCACCGATCCCAACCCAAAGAGAGAGCGCCTTCGACCTTTTTCTCCCAAGTCCCCCCGCCGTTCGGTGGCGTTGGCATCGCGACACTCACGCCATTCAAGGATATTCGTAGAATAGGCGTATTCAAGGATAGGTCGAACTAGCGTCTTGTAAGCCATGAGTTTGCATTCTTTAGTGGAATTTTTCAGCGTGCGTTTGACGTAACCTAGCCTCTGAAGTGCTTTTCAACTGATGAGGTCAATGTGCTGGTGCCATTTGACATTAGTCGTGAAAGTGACTCCAAGATACTTAAATTCATTGACGCACTCAAGGTATTTGTTTCCATTACAGTAAGCAAAATACAAAGGCTCTTTTTTGTTAGTAAAAGACATCGACACTGTTTCTTTAAAATTAATCGACATTTGCCATGAGTGGCTCCAGTGGCAAAATGAAGCAAAAACACTATTTAATTCAAGTTGGTCTTCAATGCTAGTAACATTTGTATAAAGTACACAGTCATCAGCATGCATACGAAGTTTGACCTGGGTATTACTAATAACTTCAGCTGCATCGTTAATGTATATAATGAATAGCAGTGGCCTTGGGGAACACCTGAGGTAACGGTAGCTGACAATGAGTGAGCTTTGTTAAAGGAAACAAACTGAAACCTCGAGTCCAAATAGCTGGTGAGCCAGTCGAGCAATTTGTTTTTGAGAACCGAAAGCAGTTCACAAAAAGTTTTTTGTGACAGACTGTGTCAAATTCTTTCACATAATCAATAAGGCAGGCATCTATCTGTCCATGAGAGTTTAGTGCCGTCGCAATGTCATGGGTGAACTCGATTAGCTGCGTGACTGTTGAGTGGCCAGCACAAACCTCATGTTGCCACTGGGAGATGATGCTATTATCAGCCAAAAACCTGCTAATATGGTTATGATTGCTATGCTCTAGTAATTTACAGCATGTGTTAATTAAAGAAATTGGCCTCTTATTAGAAAGTATTTGTTGCCAGATTTATATACCGGGATGACAGTTGCGATTTTCCAGAGACGAGGAAGAGTACATGTGTCGATAGATTTTTGGAAAATAATAGTTAGGTAACGTGCAACCCATTCTGAATACCTTTTTAAAAATTCATTTGGAACACCATCTGGTCCATTACTTTTGGATGTGCCAGTACTGAGCAGAAGGTTTAGAACCCTTTCTATGGACACTTGGATATCAGAAATGGGCTGCACTCTATTGAGTGACATAGGTTAGTACCATTGTCGGAGACAAAAACAGATTTAAAGTAGTTGCAAAATGCTTCAGATATAGAACGAGCAACAGAACAGGGTTGGTTGTCATAGGGGATGCAGGGTTAGGTTTCCAAAATTTCGCTGGGTTAACTTTCGTGAGCGTAGCCAGTGTTTTGTTATAGTAGAAGTTGCTTGCATCATGTATTTTAGCTTTTAACGTTGTCTTTAATGAATTTAACAAAATATTATGCTGGCTGCTTGGTGGGGAGTTCCGTGGCTTGCGAAGCCATTTGATAGGATAGGATAGGAATAAACTTTATATGTCCAACGGATATGGCTGTTGGTGCCCGGGGCTAGGCTGCCAGGGGTCCATCGCCGGAGAAAAATCTCTCGAGATCCTCGGCAATAGCCCTGGCCCGCTGGACGGCCCACTCCTGGTCTTCGGGTGCCTCGCTGAGGAGGGCGGCTTGCCATCTCTCTGTGAGGCGCCCACCTTCAGAGGGTCCTGATGTTGTCTTCTGCCTTCCTCTTGGTGCTTCTTGCTCATGGCGTTGACATTCCCAAAGCATATGGGCCATATCAGCCCGTTCGTGCTCGCACCAGGGGCAGCCGGGCGATGGGTGCTGCGCGGGCCACAGGCGGTGCAGGTGGTAGGGGTTGGTGAAAGTGCCTGTCTGCAACCGCCTCAGGTCGACTGCCTGGGACCTGTCCAGCCGCCCGTGGGGTTGTGGATATTTCTTGCGTTCTTTCTTGTAGTGACCAAGAACCTCTCGGTACGAGGCCGGAAACTCCGTGATGTCGCGGTTGGCGTCCCCGTTGGCGTCCCCGTGGCCCCCAGCTCCATCCGCCGCGATTTGGGTTGTGTTGGTAACTCCTCCGTTGGGGCCCCGCACAACAACGGCGGCGGCTGCCCTCTGGGGGATCGCGTCGCGGCGGGTAAGCTGCCTCGCGACGAGATGGCCGCGCTCGTTGTGGTTGGGCGGAATGCCGGTGTGTCTTCGGCCGTTGGTATTGTTGTTGTCGTTGTTGTCGCGGCTGTTGTATTTGGTGGTGCCAAGCTCCCCGACGTGCGCGGGGAACCATTTGAGGGCCTTGTTCGTAATCGTGCCGGACACGAAGTCCCCGACTCTGGCGTTGAGCATGCGCGCCACATCCGCGGACACCCAACCTTTCGTGTAGTTCCGGATAGCTGATGTGGAGTCGCTAATGATCAGGCTATCCTCCGTACTTCCGTGGAGTACCGCGAGGGCTATGGCCATCTCCTCCGCTGCCTCGGCCGACGGCAGCTTCGCTGATGCCGTGACTCGTATCCTTCCCTTCGTATCTACGACTGCCATGGAGAAGGCAGGCGCCGACGCCGTTGGCCGGCTGTGTCGTTGATGTTGGCGCTTTTGCTGCTGCCGTTTTTGTCGTAGTAGTAGTAGTGATGGTGGTGTTGGCATCTCCGGTTCGTCTCGCACATTCTGTTGTAGTGGCGGTGGTGGTTGTCGTCCCTCTTCGCCGCCAACGTTAACGGCGGGCCGCGGGTACCTGGCTGCATCGACGAAGAGGACGCCTTCTCGCCACAATAATTGCATGATACACCAGGGGCGTTTGAAGTTGCACTTTATACATTTTTTGCAGCAAATATCAAAATGCATTCTTAGATAATGTTGTAGAAGTACTCAAGTACGGACGGTATTGACGTCACAGTGTTCACTGGAAATCAAGAAGTGATCAAAAGGTGTTGCCAGTGAATCAGTTATAGCAGTGTCATCTGCACAGTTGAAATTCAACACAGTTTTAAAAAACGGTGGTATGACGTCAATGGTCAGGTTAAATGTAACGAGGACCACCTTTGATCAGAAAGACCATCAATTATTTCACATTCAAAGCTGTTGCGTAAAAGTGGATCGTTCACAAAGACCAGATCCAAGACGGAACCCTCACGTGTAGCAACAGTGACAGTCAAATGAAGTGGCCAAGGTGGCCAATCAATGAAGTGGCCAAGTGGCCAAGCACTTGGCCATTCACTTGGCCAAGTGGCCAAGTGAATGAAGTGGCCAATTAAGGAAATGGCCAAGTGGCCAAGTCAAATGAAGTGGCCAAGGTAATCAAAGACTCACACAGTGATTTGTCACGGCCACCCACATTAAGAAAGCTCCAGTTTATACATGGGACATTAAAATCACCACAGAGTATCAACTTACAGCACTGGAGCCTGTGTTCAACTGTGTAATCACAAATTGGAACAATATCGTCAGAGTTGGGCGGGCTGTATATAACACCCAAGACCACACTGAGGTTATTAATGTTAAATTTGGCCCAAAGTGATTCAATATTTGGTATCTCTGGATGTGCAGAAAATTAAATGCCGTTTCTAAAGAAGAGCACCACGCCGCCACCTCGCCCAAGCGGTGTATTTCTTCGAAGAACTGATAGCCAGGAGGCAAGAATTCAACTTCAGAAATAACATCACTGAGCCAAGTTTCAGTTACACAAGCAAAAGATGGATCGTAACAATGGACAAGACAATTAAAGTCATCAGTTTTATTAATTTAGGAAAATTATAACTGCGCTAAAACGAGACACGAGAACGAAGTGGACAGGACGATCGCAGTCCTGTCCACTGCGATCGTCCTGTCCACTTCGTTCTCGTGTCTCGTTTTAGCACAGTTATAATTTTCCTAAATGTCTTACCAACTAGCCCCCCATCAAACGCTTCTCGAGTTTTATTAAGTAGACTACGTGCATTTATGTTCAGAAGCGTCAATCGGCAGTTAGGCTGCGGTCAAGTAGCATTGCTGGTGGGGAGCCTTCTGGCTGTTTTCACAATGAACTTATTTCCATTGTCCCAAGTGTAGCGATTGTTATCCACGATAAGCCAGTTGTAGTGCAGTCGAGCCTTGCTGCAGTTTTTCCTTGGGTTAACAGAGTGCTTCATAGCTCGCTATGAATCTCGCGTACACGTGCAGAAAAGTCTTCGTTAATGAAAACCTTGGATCCCTTCAGCTTACGCGCGTTTTTTAGTATTTCAGTCTTGGACCTATAGTCTATCAGTCTGAAGATATATCTTCAGACTGATAGAAGATAGGCCTATCTTTCTCTGGTTTACATTTTCCTAGTCTGTGGCAGCGCTCAATGTTGTCACATTTGACTTCCAGTTTAGTTGACAGAAGATCACTTACTGATTTAAGCAACTGATCAGTGCTTTCGGTAAGCAGTTCTGGAATATCATAAATTATTAAGTTGTTACGTCGTGACCGATTTTCCTGATCTTCGTTTTTTTTTAGAAAGTTGACACACAGTGTTCAGAATTTGAGTGACTGTGTGCTCAATTTCTTGTATGCGCTAGTTTATTTCAGCTACTTCAACTGCCATCGATTCTAACTTACTTAAATGTTCGTAGAAAACTGCATACCTAGAAGCTCAGGGCTGCCAGTTCAATGCTAATTCTAGTCTGACCGACAAGAAGGTCAGCTAGCATTTGTTTCAGTGGGGCAAGGATGACTCTCACCACATAAGTGTAGTAACATCTTTAAGGAATACGTAATATTGCTCAACATACACTCAAATGGCATGAAAGACGCCGGGTTCGGCAGCAGGAGCAGAAAGCGATCATCACTTCTATAACATTTAAAATTGTATTTTAAGCCTACCTGTAAGGTGAAAAGAAGACATTTGATGGGACTGATCATCATGCCGCTGCCGGACCCACTGAAGAAGAGTGTCGTGGTCACTGGTTTTATAATCGTTGGTGAGCAGGTAGATGTCGCTGTGCGTTCCGGCCATGCGGAGCAGGGTCCCTCGATCAGATGGCAGCTCATGACTTGAGAATTGAAGAAAGCACACAAGCTCTGGACTGGTTGTGGTAGAGCACATGTACCGAAGAACGAGGGGTAGTTATCAAACGGATAAGCCTGGTACGTTAGGCCATTCAGGGAGGAAAGGTGGTCCTTGCAGTTGTGGCTACCGGGGACTGTGGCTCTCTGTAGGCGAAAAGAAGACATTTGATCGGACTGATCATCATGCCGCTGCCGGACTCACTGAAGACTGTCGTGGTCGCTGGTTTTATAATCGTTGGTGAGCAGGTAGATGTCGCTGTGCGTTCCGGCCATGCGGAGCAGGGTCCCTCCATCAGATGACAGCTCATAACTTCAGAATGGAAGCACACGAGCTCTGTACCGGTTGTGGTAGAGCGCATGTACCGAAGAACGAGGGGTAGTTATCAAACAGATAAGCCTGGTACGTTAGGCCATTCAGGGAGGAAAGGTGGTCCTTGTAGTTGTGGCTACCGGGGACTGTGGCACTCTGTAGGCGAAAAGAAGACATTTGATCGGACTGATCATCATGCCGCTGCCGGACTCACTGAAGACTGTCGTGGTCGCTGGTTTTATAATCGTTGGTGAGCAGGTAGATGTCGCTGTGTGTTCCGGCCATGTGCAGCAGGGTCCCTCCATCAGATGACAGCTCATGACTTCAGAATGGAAGAAAGCACACGAGCTCTGGACCGGTTGTGGTAGAGCGCATGTACGCCAGCTCATGTGGTAGAGCGCATGAGCGCCAGCTCACTGACGAAAACGTAATTGCGATGTGCGCGCGATAGTACAAAGCGTGTCTACATGCTTGGTCTACATGTTTTGCATACGTGCAGGGCTTGAAAATTGTTGTTTTGGTTATAGTGCGGTACCGCTTATAGTGCAGATATTCGCGACTCTGGCGACTTACGTTATAAGCGGTCTACACTGTATCTGACTATGAAAAAGAGCAATATAGTCGGTGCATCGAAAGTCGGTACATCGAAAAACTGGCGACATATAAATATCACGATGCAAACACCGCTGAGCTTTTTACATAGGGAATCAATATGTCTATTACAACACCTAGTTATGTTACGCTATTCACATGCTCACTGGGCTCTCCCTCGACCTGCAGCACACGTGAGTCGAAGGTTGTAGCTTTATGTGAAGAATGAATTAACATATATTTTGTCTTCTTTACATTCAGTAGCAGCTTATTGCTACTGAATGTAAAGATGTAGCATGCGAGATAATAAAAATTAATTCCTGTATCTTTTTCCCCTATTCCAATCTCTAGAATCAGAGTTCAAAGCCATTTTTATTTGCTTGTTTTATGAAAAAAGCAATTGTGATGAAATATTTTGTTGTTTTGTTGCTTTTCCAACCTCAAGAAGAGAGTTCAACGCAATTGTTGTGGTTTATTCTAAGACCATCGATTGGGACAAAATGCTTATCTTTAAAACGAATGCTTCTCTGTACTTCTTGATAACACATGAATTACCTAATGGTGTCAAAGCAGAAAATACAAGCTGGTAGCTTGTAAAATTTATATAATCTTGTAACTTCTTTTTTACATTCTCAGAAACTGTAAATTAAGAAATATGTACATTACCGATCTTCCATGTATGTAACATGCTTGTGTGGTGCTGTTGTGTGCCTTGTATAAGGGGGGCCTTCTTCAGTCGAATTGTTTCACTTTTCTCCCAAGCTTGCCCACATCTACAGGATGTAAATAAACTCGATGATTGATTGATTGATAACCGATATATTGTTAAAAACCGGTATCGTTATAAGTGGGTTAGACTGCAATTCATATTAGAAAGCCAGTTAACAGAACGCCAACCAAAATGGTGTTGTCGAAGAGGTTAGACGTTTTTGGCTTCCATACTGAAGCCCTGTTCACTCTGTCTGACGTCATCCAAGCATTCCTATGGTAATGATGATCTCTGCTGCAGAAGGAATGTTCGCCTAGAGGGGCGTGTACTTGAACGATGATGTGGGCGTGGCACTCACAAGTAGGGGGCCTCAATGCGCAAATGGATGGCGACATTCTTTAAAAAAGTTTTTTTGATAGCTTGTCTGGCCTTCTCGCTGAAAGTGCCGGAGGTTCAAATCCACCTTCATTATCTGCCGGCACCACACGTTTTACATTGGTTAAGAATATCCACACCATGGGAGACACAGTTCAGGGCTTCGTCTTTGGGAGAGAAATGGGAAACTTGCCGGACGTAGGACAGCAGATCTGGCGGTGTTTTCTTGTCTTGTATGGCGAATTTTGGTCCAAGGCCTAGCACTCGACGCACGTCATTTGGCAGATGTCCTGTCCGGTGTAGGTTGTTCCTTTCGAACATGTTTCTGGAGCTGCCTCAGTTGCAGCTGCCACAGAAATTCCGTGGTACGTTCTGTGATGAGGTCAAGTTCTCGCAGGGTCATGTTTGCCCTGAGTGAAGGCACTGCCTGGTACATTTGTACAGACAGGTGTTATCTGTAGATCTGGGCTTGCTGAATCGCCTCAGATCTAAGGATCTTGCACACTCTGCCACCCTGTCCTGCCGACTAGAAGAATCCTCCGAAAAGAGTGATGACATCTTCTGGTAGTATGCGGTTCCTAATGCAAAATTTTGTTCATCCTGTCCAATTTCCTGAACAAGTGCATCTGCCAAATGACATGTATCGAGTGCTAGGACTTGGGCCAAAATTCGCCATACAAGATAAGAAAACACTGCCCGATCTGCTTTCCTTTTTTATTTCTTTTAGAGTGCGACGCCAGATTTTAGCCAAGAATTTGCAAAAGTTCTTGCTCTTGCTAAGAAATGCCTGAACCCCTGGCAAATCACTTAGTGAACTTCCCAGTGAAGAGAGCATTCATTTTCTTGATATTACGTTAACCTTTAAAGAAAGCCACGTATGCTGGAGCTATGAACCCCGAGCAGACAAACTTCTCCCACCATTCAAATCAGCCCATTCTTAACTACAAAAGATCAATTACCAATCTCTGCCTCAAGAACACCTTGGAAAAATCTTGCCCACACCTATTGAGCCAAAGTTCCTGCCAGCAAGCATCGCATCTTTTAGAAGCACCTGAGGCACCTGGTAGGGTCCGTAGCGGAGAAGCTCTATAGGAATATCAGGGCTCCACTGTGCGTCCCAAGAGATGGAGAAAGAAAAAAAAGTATCTGTAATCCCGTACATTCATAAAGTGTCGCACAACATAAGAGCTAATGTTAGGGTCATATTTTCGATGCCGAATAAACTTGCTTAAGTATGCAAAATGACTAACCGTAAAGGAAAAGAAAAGAAAATGTGTCAAGAAAAGCCAAACAAAAGTTGTGAAATGTTATGAAGGCTTAGTTTATCAGATATCTCTAACATGTAACTGTTTTTATGACGGACAAATGGGCTGTTGCATCAACGACTGGATTTTCGAGCTTGCTAACAACATAAATAACAAGACGGAAGGCTGGTTGGCACTTCATTGTGATGATTGCAGTTGCAGACAAAGTTTGAGAAGTGCAAGGTCATTGCAAAGTGCAGTAATGAAATGAAACGCCTCATTATTGAGGCCCACTGCATCACCAGTCTAAGAGACAAATGCATGGCATTTCTCTGAGCTAAGGAAACAGCGTATCTGAATGACATGACACGTGTGTGTGGACGTTCTTTTGTTGCTGTCATGCGCATTGTTGCTTGTGACAAGGTATAAATAAGGTCACATTCTTCTCGGCAATAGACTGTTGATAGTTTGTGCACTGTGTGTGTAACCGTGTTCCTTCTTTTGTCCATGTTGGTTATGCACAATGCTACACGTTCGTAATGAAAAAACCAACAAGCTCAAGTGAAAACCTTACTGAAGATTATTTCCACAAAAGCACTTACCGTAAAATTCCGAGCAAGCTCCCCCACCCGTGCAAGAGCCCCCCCCCCCCCCCCCTAAATGCACTGCCAATTTCAAATTTCCGCGCCGTTCCGGGAAAGCGCCCCCCCTCCCGCTCCGCACCAACACTGGCTTGCCGCATCCAGTCCACGAAAATAATGGCAAATTCGGCAAATCGCACCGGTGCGCATTGGGGCGCCCCGATGAGCCATTTATCGAATCATGGTAGTACCCGCGCGCCCCAGTGGGCACACGAGTGCATCGGGGCGAACTGCAGCTGGCGCTCTGTAGTTCACGGACCGCCGGCCGACGGCGAGATTTGCCTCTCGCACGGCGCAGAGGAGTTCCTTGCGGCATAGCGACGTGACCACTCGGCGACAAAGGAGTGGTCGCGGCTACGCTCTGGCATCGCCAGCAGCTTCACCGCTGCTGATCACTCGCCACCGATATCGTCGCTAGGCCTTTTCCAGTTCACTTCGAATCTGTAGCAGACGGCGCTTCAGAACGAACCGCCGACGCTCCCAAGCAGCAATGTTTTGTTACCGTCGTTGCCGCTTTACCCTCTCCTCGCAATAATTTCAGACGATGAAGAAAATATACTGATATTTACAGCGCCACCAGCTGCGATGCGAGCATGGCCGAGCCGCGGTTCGCTGTCCGCCGTCGGTAGCCATGCACTGCAGCTGAGCTTCACTTGTATCGGAACTCTCATTAGCGCTTAACGTTTCACCGTGGACATATGGTTTTAATAAAGTGAACATTACGCGTCACTTTACTCTATAGCGGATATAATTTTGCCTGGAATAGAAGCTACATAACCAATGTTCGTGTCGCCGGTCGCGGCGACGCGCCGGTGCAGCATCGATGCGCTCTTTCTGTAGTTCTTTCGGTGGTTTTGAGTAACGGTGGTTTTGAGAGCGATAAACACCACTAACAAATCTTTGGCTTAATAAAGTTCATGTTCAATAAAATTTTAATGCTATTCCCACTGCGCTTATTTTTTTCAATTTTTTTTTTTGCGGGAAAATTTTGTCGTGGGCCATCTTGAATTTTGGTGCCGTTCCGGTACAGTGCCTATTCTAGCCACTGTAGTTCCGGGATAGCGCCCCCCCCCCCTAACTTTGCCGGTACATACCTGCCAACTCTTCCGAATTTTCCGTAAAATGTATGAATTTGGACCCGTCTTACGATTTTACGAATGTCGGCTCAATTTTTACGGAAAAGTGGTTATATTCGCGAAATAGTTTTTAAAATTTTTAATAAATTCACACCGTTGCTGGTGGGTAGGGGCGCCACTTACGTAGGGGCGCATAGAGATGGAGGTATGCGCCGTAATCTTTATTGTCTGCAGAGTAAGGAGATTTTTCAATCTGTGACGTTGCCTTCGTCATCGGATTGTTGGAGTACCTGACGACGGCTGGAAGTCACTGGTTGTCGTTACTCTCAACATAGAGGTCCACCTGTACGTAAGTGGCGCCCCCAGAGACGACGACGATGTCGGGTCGATGCGGCAGGCACAGTTTCGGTATGGGAGGCTGTGGCTAGTCGTCTTGCCTGTCACCTTGCTAGGCTTTTTTCGCGACGCTAGGCTTTTTTCGCGAGTACAGTAAAAGCTCGTTAATTCGGAGACGTCCTTTGGTCCCGGCAGGCGTTTGCATTTTTTAATGCAATGAAACTGTCGTTAATTCGGACGTATTTGGCCGCACATCGGTTAATTCGGACAACTCTTGGTGCTCGGCGAGCGCGGAGCGCCGCAAATGTGCGACGCAAACGAGCTATAACGAGTGTACTCTACCATAACGGCATTAGCGTCCACCGAAACGAAGCGACGGAGTTCAAATCGTACGGGAATGACAGCAACGCCAGGACGCTTCGTGCCTATTTGAGCCTTTAAAGCTTTCATTCTTGCGTTTGCCGGCGCGCATAGCACCGCATTGGCCGCGTGCCTTCAAAACTGCGTAGTCGCCATCCGTGATCGCGTTGATAGCGGCCGCGGTTTCATCCGCAGCGGTTGCGGCAAAAAGTAGTTTCGTTTTCACTAGTACACTCTAGTTTTCACTCAGTGTCCGTGCCGTCAGGGAATGGAATACGAACTCCTTGAAAAGACAAAAAAAAAAAAAAAAAAAAGAAGGAAGAAATTTGAGCCATTCCACGCCGCCGTGCGTTGTTTTCCATCCTTCTCCGCATCGCCAGCCTCGCGCGCCTCTGTCCCGTTGCCCTTCCGCCCCTCCGAACACGAATGGTCCGCGCCCATAGGTCTAAGCCACGCCACCCTCCGAAACATGAATGGACCGCGCCAAAACAACGTTAGCGTCCACCGAAACGAAGCGACGGTGTACTGCCCTGGAATGACAACAACGCCGGAAGGCTTCGTGCCTATTTGTTCCTATTCGTGCCTAGCTTGCGTGTACCGCCGCACAAAGCACCGCGTTGGCCGCGTGCCTTCATGACTGCGTAGTCACCATCCGTGATCGTCTTGATAGCTGCCGCGATTCCGTCCGCTGCGGTTGTGGCAAACAGTAGTTTCGTTTTGACTCGGTACGCACGTCGGCCGCGTGCCTTCATAACTCGGTAGTCGCCATGCATGATCGCGTCGATTTCGACAGCGGTTTCGTCCGCAGTTGCAGCAAACGGTAGTTTCGGTTTGACTATGCGTGCGTCGGCCGCGCGCCTTCAGAACCGCAAGGTCGCCGTGCATGATCACGTTGACAGCGGTTGCGGTAAGCAATAGTTTCGTTTTTACTCAGTGTAAAGCTGTCGAGGATGAAGAGAGAGAGATTGCGGTTGTGAAGAGGAAGAGGCGCACCGTCTACATCGCGATGGGCGGCGACCCGGCGACATTGGCGAAAAAATAAACGGGATGTGCGCGCGCTAGTGAAAAGCCCGTCTCAGATGAAGACCTCAGATGAAGACGCGCGCCGCGGCCGCAATGTGAAGGAAGTCGCGAAACCTTCGCCGCTGCGAGCTCTAATCAGTCGCGAGATGACGAGAATTGCAGCTTCCGCATTGCGTTTATGCAAAATAGAAACAGAATTTGCTGATTCATACTGCAAATAAGAGCGTGTTGACGTAGTAAGCATTTGTTTATTGTTTTCTTGATACCCTCCATAATTCGACATTCGGTTAATTCGGACATTTGTTTCGGTCCCGTGAAATCCGAATTAACGAACTTTTACTGTATGACCTGTTTTGTGGGCCTCGCTTTTTTTGTGCGACGTGTTGCTGCATCGGGCGCAGTGCGACTCCGGCACTCCGGTGTTTTGTAGCCGTAGAGGCTGCGAAGTGTGATGGCGGACTCGAAGCCTCGTCAGTACTAGATACTATCAGTACTTCCAAGTGTGTTTGAAGTCGTACTCCTCGGCAGAATTCCCGTGCACGCCCCCCCCCCCCCCCCCCCCCCCCCGGTCGCGAGTTGACGAATTTGAAAGTCTTGAGGTTGGCAGGTATGCCGGTAATTTCGACTTGCTCGAGGGGGGGAGCTTGCTCGGAATTTTACGGTTAGAACAGGCAGGTGTGGTCAATGTACAAGTAATTTTTTTAATTTTCTTCTTTTTTTTTGTGAGACACTAAGACAAATTTGTGTATGTGGCCCCAGCAAAAGGCTAATTCATACTGTATTATAACATATTTTATTTCATTGTTATATAAAATAATCACTATTCTGCATAACCGCTTCATACTTGCATGTAATTTGACCTTGAGTGTATTATAAAAATGCTGGTATGTAAATGTGCCTGTGACGGGTTGCTCTGGCTAGGTGCTGATCAAGCCAAGGGCTGAAATCCTCCCCAAGTGGCTGCGTTTTGTCACGGGCATTGTCGAGAGTGAAGACATTCCTCTAAACCTGAGCCGAGAGCTGCTGCAGGACAGCGCGCTCATCCGCAAGATTCGCACAGTCATTGTTGGCCGACTCATCAGGCAGCTGGCACGCTGCGCAGAAAAGGAACCGGAGAACTACAGTCGCTTTTACCGGGACTATGGTGTTTTCCTTAAGGAGGGCATCTTGGCCACTCATGAACAGGTGGGTGTTTGTGGTCGTACCATTATATGGAAGTCAAGTCGTCAAGTTATGTAAAGAAGTATGTTGGACTTGCATGGTAAAAATATATGTTACAGCAGGTTCAAGAGTTTAGAAAATTCTGACCCCTTGATCTTCTATTTACGTAACTAAATAGGGTGGTTATACAAAGACAGCAAGTCGTAATAAAGCTGCTGACGTGAAGAATATTAATAATAAGTTCATTATGTCTAACAAATAATTGGTACATGCTGATATGGCATTTCTAGAGAAAGGTTTGTTTAGCGCATAGAAGAAAGGATACACAAGACAGAGCGCTAACTTCCAATTGTTTATGGAAACAGAGATAATGCCGCGTTGTAGTGATGGGCAAGAATCGGGAAGTGGCAGACGTGACGTGACGGCTCCTCATTGGGCAAGCGTGTGGCCAGAAAATGAAGCAGCATTTTAGTAGGGCAAACTTGTGGGCAAAAAATCAAGTTAAGTGAAACCTCATTAATTCGGAAATTCTGGTCCCTGCAGGTGCATGCAGGTGCAATCAAACTTGTTTATTCAGACGTATTTGGTCACACATTAATTATTATATTAGTACTGTATAGTAATATTTACTGTATATTAGTTTTTGTTTTTGCTTTTTATTGAAATAGTGCATAGGTATTTAGATGATTTATATGCTGCATCATTTGCCTAACTTATAGTATATGTCTTGTGATTTATTTCTGATGTTCCCCCCTACAATAATGCCCTAGAGGGCGCTGTAGGTATTGTATATAAATAAATTAGGTAATCAAAGCATAAACGTGTGAACAAGCGGATTAACGACAAACAGTAACAAGAATAATCTACGTGACGTAACTCAACTTATTGTTTCCAAGTATCAGTTAGGTAAACAAGAACAAAACTATGCAGTAGAAAACAAATGGTCAAAAAATAGTCAAATAGTTCTGCTCCGGCCTTCTTGGAAAATGAGAATGTAAATCAGGTAAGCAGATGTATTTGTCATCATCGTCAGCCTATATTTATGCCCACTGCAGGACGAAGGCTTCTCCCTGTGATATTGTTTGTCTTATTGCAGTATCGTTCATTTTCTGCAGGCAGAGAAGGAGGAGATCGCACAGTTGCTGAGGTTTGAGTCGTCGCAGCAGCCAGGTGGCGACACAGTGACCCTGCCCGAGTACTGTGGGCGCATGAAGGAGGGGCAGCGTGACATCTATTACCTGGCTGCCCCGAGTCGTCAGTTGGCGGAGGCATCCCCGTACTTCGAGGCAGTGCGCGCACGAGACGTTGAAGTGCTCTTCTGCCTTGAGCCGTACGACGAGTTGGTGCTGGCGCAACTGCGGCAGTTCAGTCGCAAGAATATCACCTCAGTGGAGAAAGAGATGCGCAGGGATGCCGAGGAGGCCCACGAAGAACCAGCTGAGGTGCAAGGCCTTGTTGAGTGGCTCAAGGCAGAACTAGGGCCCATGGTACACAAGGTGGGTCGCCATTATCACTGTTTAGGCTTGCTGATATGGCATTTCTAGAGAAAGGTTTGTTTAGCGCATAGAAGAAAGGATACACAAGACAGAGCGCTAACTTCCAATTGTTTATGGAAACAGAGATAATGCCGCGTTGTAGTGATGGGCAAGAATCGGGAAGTGGCAGACGTGACGTGACGGCTCCTCATTGGGCAAGCGTGTGGCCAGAAAATGAAGCAGCATTTTAGTAGGGCAAACTTGTGGGCAAAAAATCAAGTTAAGTGAAACCTCATTAATTCGGAAATTCTGGTCCCTGCAGGTGCATGCAGGTGCAATCAAACTTGTTTATTCAGACGTATTTGGTCACACATTAATTCGAGCAACTCTCAAAGCTTGGTGAGCACAGAGCGCCGCAAATTTGCGTTGCAAACGAGCAAGAACAGCACTAACATCCAATCGAAACGCAGTGGCGGAGTCCGCATCCCCATTATCACCAGCGAAAATCGTACGTGAATGAGAGCAATGCTGGAATGCTTCGTCCCTATTTGTGCCTCTAAAGCCTTTATTCTTGTGTGTTACCGCCCTCACATAACACTGCGTCGGCCTTCATAAGTGCATAGTCGCCATCCATGATCGCGTCGATAGCGACCACCGTTTATTATATAGACTCGTTTAAGGGCCGCACTCTTTTTCACAATTTTGACGAGGTGCGGCTCTTATACAGGACCGAACCTTTTGGTCAAAATGGTGCTGGTGCAGCCAGCGACTTGTGCACACCCAATTGGCTCTCACCCTCTAGTAGCAGCATGCAGAAGTACGCAGCGAGTGAACATTTGCCCACGCGCGCACTGCCTGGGAACACCGAACGCGATTGCTTCTCCATTGGAAACTTTTTATTTTTTTTTTTTCAAAATTTTGGGTTGCAAAGTTTGGGGTGTGGCTCTTACATGGGTGCTGCCTTTTCACGAGTTTATGTGGTAGTTCGCAGTAGTTTTGTTTTGACTCTGTGCGCATTTGGCCGCGTGCCTTCAAAACGGCTCAGTTGCCATTCGTGATCGCGTCGATAGTGACTGCGTTTTCGTCCGCAGTTGTTGCAGCCAACGGTAGTTTAGTTTTAACTTAGTTTGTGCATTGGCAGTGTGCCTTAAGAGCCGTAAGGTCGCGTCGATAGCAGCTGCGCTTTCATCCGCAGCAGTTGCGGCAATCAGTAGTTTCATGGTAACTCAGTGCAAAGCTGTGGAGGATGAAGAGCACCGGCTACATGGAGATAACCGGACGATCTGTGGGCGACCAGCTCAGTGGCGAAAAAATAATCTGGATGTGTGCGGGGTCATGAAAAGCGTGTCTCAGATCAAGGTGTGTGTCGCGGCCATGCTGCATCGGAAGTCGCGAGGCCTTCGCTGCTGCGAGAGCCAGTCAGTCACGAGATGACGAGAATTGCAGCTTCTGCATTGCTTTTGTGCAAAATAGAGACATTATTTGCTGATTTATTCAGTAAATAAAAGAGTTTTGACGTAGCAAGCACTTGTTTATTGCTTTCTTGATACCCTCGATAATTTGACATTCTGTTAATCCGGAAGTTTTTTCTGTCCCATGAAAAATCCGAATGAATGAAGTTTTACTATACAACAAAAGTGGCGAGCACACTGATTGCTTGTCAAAATCTGAAGCACACGTCAAACGCGTTTGTTCTTTATGCATGACTGTCACGGTTTGTTTATGGAAAGCGACTTAAAGTAATATCGCTATCCATGTTTTATATTCAAATGAAGGATGAGAGCGTTTGATCTCAGAAGTGAAAGAAGAATGTATGTTTACATATAGAAAGCAGAAACAAAACACACATAAACAAAGGATAAAGAAAATAAATAGCACTCTACACTGCTTATAATGAACACGGTTCTCACAAATTAATGTCACCGCAATTCTAATACTACAGTTGTTAGGTGTGTCCGACTACACAAGGGCAGTGTACAGAGAGCGGGGTGTAGCTCACCAACAGTTTGGGCACATGGTCGCGTAGGTGAACAGCGCCGAGCCATCGTCGAAGGAACGCACTCGTTACTCCTTGAGCGAACTCCAAGTTGTCACGCGATGGGACCTTCGTCTGGTTCAGGTTAGGCAGTGCAGGGTTCTGCCTGTAGGAAACTGGAAGCTCGAGCCCGTGGCCCGACAGCTCACTCCAGTCACGCGGTGAGACCTTGGCCTAGCTCCGGAGGCTAGGCAGACCAGGTTCTGCCGGTAGGAGTCTTGAAGCTCGGGCCCACGGCCCGACGGCTTACTCCCGCTCCCGGCGGACGCTGACTTCTTTGGCGCTCACTTCCGTCCGAACACCAGCATGCCGTATCTAGGGTCTCTCCTACACCTCTTTTTCGTCCTTCCTTTTCTCCTACGTCACCCATCGGGTACGGCCCTTAATGGTCGCTTTCTATTTAGTATATGTTTTGACGGCGCGTCAGATTTCACACGCGTCGCTTCTTGTCGTCGGCTTCTTGCGCTCACCCATTCGCTCTGGATGTTGTTTTCGCCGCACCGCTCTCTTTACCTACGACACTGGCGTCGCGCACTGTCACAACAAATAGTCCCCCTTTTGGAAAAGTTTGTTTTTCGGAGAAAAATAAACTGCAGTTCAGTGCGCAACATGACACTACTTTGTTAACAAAAGCACATCCACAAAAAAAAAAAAAAACTCTACAGTCAAGTGGTCACAAGTGACCACTTGACTGAGTGAGTTGAATGAGTGAGTACAGATGGCATGTTCATAACCGGCTCATATAATCCACACCAACATTTTCAGAGCCCCAAACGAATATTCTTGTAAAACAAGGCTCCACCGCAACACTCTGCTGTTAAAGTGCTTTGCTTTTAAAAGATACTGAAAGGGCTGGTGATCGGTTTGTACCACGAATGAGGTTCCATAAAGGAAGACGTGACATTTCTCGATCGCCCAAACTAATGCCAAACATTCCCGCTCGATTGTGGAGTATCTCTTTTTGCGAGGCTGAAATTGACGGCTGGCATACGACACAGGGTGGAGGAAACCATCATGATCTTGCATAAGAATAGTCCTATACAGGAGTCTGAGGCATCTGAGCGGAGCACAAATTCCTTTTCAAGGTCAGGTGATTTTACAATTGGGCCAGAAGATAGCGCCTTCTTGAGCGATTGAAAAACACGTCTTCTCTTTCCCTGTTCCATGTCATTTTATTCTTCTCCATCTTCTTCGTCATCTCAGTCAGGGGCTGTGCCTTTTCGGAGTAACGGGGTATTAGATCGCAGTAGTAACCAGCCAACCCAAGGAATGAGTGAAGTTGCTTTTTTGTCTCTGGCTTAGAAGCATCAGGAATTTTCTGCTGCGACTCTTTTTCGAGGGGTACCTGCCAAAATCCTTTGGTTAGATCAAACTTGGAGAACCACCTCTTTGTTCCCACTTCGGCAGACAAGTGATCGGTTCTGGGTATAGGTTCTGCGTCAGACTAGAACACTATTTATGCGTCGAAAATCTATGTATGCTCTGTAGCTCTTGTCTGGTTTTTTAACTAGAATGAGACGGGAATTGTATGGTGACTCAGAACGCTCTATAACCCCAAGCTTTGACGTGACCTGGACCTCCTTTTCAACGACTTCTTTCATGGCAAATGGTAAAGGGTATTGTGAAGTGGTGGTTCTGAGGTGGTCAATTGGTTCCGAGGTGGTCATTTGTAATCGGCATTCCACCAGGTTTGTTTTACCGGGAATCTCCGAGAATATGTCTTTGTGTGTATTTAGTACATCACATATTTTGGCATGCTGAATCTCCTCGATACCATCTGCGATCGTGACGGAGTCAATGCCACAGCTGTCATGGACCTTGAAGGTAGGTAATGGCTTCTCGGACTCCTCTTCCTCGACCACCACAAAATATGATGTTTGAGGAAGGTCTTCCAGCTGACGTTCTTCATGTTTTTTTAGCATGTTGATATGAAAAAGCCTTTTGCTGTGTCCCAGGTCCAGCCAATAATCGTCATTCTTTCTTGTGACAAGAAACGGCCCTTTCCACTGCATTAGTTATTTGTGGCCAGCAGAATCAGGGCACGGTCGCCAACTTTTAGTTCTCGTTGTTTGCTGGAATATGCTAGCTCAGAGGTCCTCGAATATGTCAGCCGTAAATGAGTTCAAAAGGCGAAAACCCGGAACTCGCTTGCGGGGCTTCACGATTTGCAAACAACAGAAGTGCAAGCAAGCGATCCCAAGATTTTGGCTGTTCTTGAACAAGCTTCCGCAACATCTGTTTCAAGGTTCCATTAAACCTCTCGACCATCCCGTTACACATAGGATGATAGGGAGTGCAACTAAGATGCTTGATTGCCAACAATTCATTGACTTTCTTCATGAGCTCCGATGTCAAACATGAAGCTTGGTCGCACAGAACTTCGCGTCGGAAGCCAATGCGAGAAAATATCTCGACGAGTCCTTTTGCAACTGTAGCTGAGTCAATTGCTGTCAAAGGTACAGCATCTGGGTAGCAAGTCGCAAAATCCACAAGAGTAAGTATATAACAGATGGCCGCTTGCGGAAGTGGGAGTTAGAGGTCCAGTGATGTCAACCGCCACATGTTCAAAATAGGTGTCGGTCAACGGCATCTGTACCAAAGGCACCTTGCTTTTGGCGAAGTCCTTTGACAGGTGTCACAGGATCTGACATATCTGCAGACTTCTTGTACGCCAAGCCAGTAGAACGCCTCAAGAACGCGATCCGTCGTCTTCTTGATATCCTGATGTCCAGACATGACATCCTTATGAGCCAAATATAACACTTCATCTCACAGAGACTTTGGGACTACTGCTTGTTGAAAAGATTTGCCAGGGGATAGAAAGTAGTGACGATATAAAACCCCTTTCTTGATGACAAACAGAAAGGTTGATGTTTTGCCAACAAATTCCTTGCCCACTCTGGCTCTACATACATCGAGCGTCCCGTCCCGTCTTTCTCTTGTTCTTCCCGGAAATTCTTGTGAGACATTTGCCAAGGGAATTTAGCCGACGGCAATCTTTGCAAGTTCTTCGTGCCTTTTATATCAACTAGAAGTGAATTTGGCCGGTTACCATCGTCCACAGAGTGAACTTCCCTTTCATTGGAATCATTTCGAGAAGAAAATTTCCAGGAGTTGTCTGGGTCATTAGCCTCAAGCGACCCAGGTACATTTCCCACTATGACATCGTATAGCGGTGTTGTCTTTGTGGGGTCTCACATGTGCTCTTGGGACAAAGGAACGACACATAGTAGTGCAAACAATCAAAAGGGGCATTTATTGCACCTTTCATACACTAATACATACTAGCCGAATTACAACCAATTGAACATTCACACGGGCGCGCGACAAATCAAGGAAGTCCGACTCACCGCGACCCGATAGCGAGCGAATACGTTCGCCCCATGCTATGACACCATCGCCTAGTCGTTCACGTGTACAGTCACGCGAACGGTGGCGCGCTCGAACGATCCGTGTTCGTCCATACCGGTGTCCCGCTTTAAGCCTCGCGCGACGGTCGCGCGAAGCGTTCGTGCGTGTTGGTCGCCGATCCCCACCAAAGAGAGAGCGCCTCCGACCTTTTTCCCCTAAGTGACCCCGCCGTTCGGTGGCGCCAGCATCGCGACACTAGCACAGCATCGCGACACTAGCGCCATCTCTCGCAACGCGCCGCAACCACTGCCGGGCTTAGCCACGCAGAGAAGCCGGACTACAAGAGACATGCGGGGAAAACAACATCATGGGACGCGTGAGAATCGCGCATCCCCACATCCCCCCAACCTTAAATCACTACACATACTCCGGCGAAACATGTCACATGGTCTATCAACGCGCGCGTCGAGAACAAAAGTTAGTACATGCGACAGTGGCGCCGCCGAGTAAATGTCCACGCGTTATCCGCAACGTGCGAGCTGATATTGACTCTGGGGTTCACCGCTGGCGTCCGTTGGTCACAGCACCACGTCTGCAGATTGGATGGCACGACTCCAGCCCAGGACTCCGGAAACGGCGACGCAGAAGTCGGCACGAGCAAGCGTCGCTCGCGCCCTGCTGACGAAAGCCGCAGTAGCCGTTGGTGACTGCCGGCTCTTTTCCCAGCCGCCGAGGGTTGCGAGCCGGACATTGGCGGCCGCCGAAGTCGCTGCGCCGAATTGACCACAGGCATCTCCAAAGCCTGGGGTAGCTCGATTGTAGTCCGGGGCAGCAGCGCTGACGATGTGCAGGTGACAGCAAACCAGGGGTGACTCCGCTCACGCTGCGTACACTCAACGCACTCGACAAACACTAAAGTAGTGCAAGGGAGAGGAATTCGGCATACGCATCGCCCACGTGGTACGATGTTCAATTCGGCTAGCAAAAATTTCGGGTGGCATTTCAGATGCTAAGTTCACGTGAACAAAGCTTGTTTTTTTGAGTCGAACGAGTAATTTCAATTCGTGCGAGACGAACTAATGAGGGAAGAAAGGTGCGACATCTCAACACCACGGTCCACCAGGTTGTGTCCCTCAACGTGCGACAGGCGGCTTTGTTAAGCCTTAGGCCTAATGCGTCGCTACTTTTGACAACAACCGGCATCCAAAAAAAAAAAAAAAAACGCCCAAAATGGGCACAAGAACAGGCAGCCGCGAGGAGACGTTAGCTCTGTGAGGTGGTCCTACTCCGCTCGGTGCACACAGCATCCGAGTTGACGGCGCCCACCGTCCCAGACGGTGTCGGAGCGCCCGGTGCCAGGCCACAATACCAGTCAGCCCGTAGCGGCACCCGTGGCCCGCGGCCACCCGACTCCCTGAGCCTCGACTTCCTAAGTCAAAGATATAGAAGAAGCTATGTACATAAGAAATTCGGACCACCCACGAGGCTTCCGTACTCACTCGCTTCAGGCTTGCCAATGCTCCGCGGGCGCTAGGCCTCGCTCTCCCAGGATGCAGACCACGTGGCTCTCGTACCGACGAGTGTACTTCAAAACACTCGTGAAAAGGCTTAGCATGTCGAAAAGTTCAAACACGCTACAGCAACCGTCGCCTCGCTCAAGAAAGCACACCGCCGACACTAGCGATCAAAATCCACGCTAGGACTACGCTTCGGTTGAAACATCTCGAACCGAGCAAAGCTGTTAAAATTATCGTCCGATGCCCCAAGAGATCCACGTTGGGCAGCCAGATGTGGGGTCTCACATGTGCTCTTGGGACAAAGGAACGACACATAGTAGTGCAAACAATCAAAAGGGGCATTTATTGCACCTTTCATACACTAATACATACTAGCCGAATTACAACCAATTGAACATTCACACGGGCGCGCGACAAATCAAGGAAGTCCGACTCACCGCGACCCGATAGCGAGCGAATACGTTCGCCCCATGCTATGACACCATCGCCTAGTCGTTCACGTGTACAGTCACGCGAACGGTGGCGCGCTCGAACGATCCGTGTTCGTCCATACCGGTGTCCCGCTTTAAGCCTCGCGCGACGGTCGCGCGAAGCGTTCGTGCGTGTTGGTCGCCGATCCCCACCAAAGAGAGAGCGCCTCCGACCTTTTTCCCCTAAGTGACCCCGCCGTTCGGTGGCGCCAGCATCGCGACACTAGCGCAGCATCGCGACACTAGCGCCATCTCTCGCAACGCGCCGCAACCACTGCCGGGCTTAGCCACGCAGAGAAGCCGGACTACAGGAGACATGCGGGGAAAACAACATCATGGGACGCGTGAGAATCGCGCATCCCCACATCTTACACTTGACAATCACTGTCCCAGAGAAGTAGGGAGACCTAATTTGCACCTCGGCCTCGGGGACTACAATGCTACTTCCATCCGCCAACCACAAAGTAGCCGTAGTGCCAGTGAGGGCTGGCCAAAGTGTAAAGGTGTTTATTCAGCAGAGCTGGGAGCAGCGCAACGTCAACGGTCAGTGCAGTAACAGCTTCCAAGCACGAGAGTCGTCGATCAAGAGCGCTCGACCCACTAGCGTTTTGATCCAGTAGTGCTGAACCCACAGGCATCTCTCTTCTTCGCTACAATCACCCCCAGGAGGAATAAGGGAGCCGTCCGGCGACCTAACAGTTCGTCACGATGAGCGGGTCGTAGTAAGGCTTTAGACGGTCGACATGGACAATGTCTCATCCACGGCGGCGCATGTTTGAAGATGGCTCTACTGGTTCTATTGCATAGTTCACAGGAGATGCGCGTTCGATGACACGATAAGGGCCTTCATACTTCGGAACCAGTTTTGATGAGAGGCCAGGGGCAGTGAAAGGGACTGAGAGCCACACAAGCGCTCCCGGATCGAAGGTGACCGTGAAAGTAGTGTCACCACGAGTGCTCCTCTGGCGCTCTTGATCTTTGGTAGTAAAGGCCCTAGCGAGGTCGCGGCATGTCTGACCGTGACAGAAATAGGCACGAACTCGGATGCATCCGGCCGATATGGCAGAATTGTGTCGATAGTGTGCAAAGGGTGAAAACCCAGTGGTGGTCTGCGTAGCGGTGTTATACACGTAGGTTACGAAGGGTAGGAAGGCGTCCCAGTTCGTGTGGTCGGAGTCGATGTACATTGAAAGCATATCACTAAGCGTACGGTTGAAGCGTTCCGTAAGGCTGTTCATTTTGAGGGTGGTTGCCCTCAAACGAACAGCCTCATGGAACGCTTCATTGTTCATCGCCGTAGTTGTGCGATGAACAATGTGGCACTCTTTGAGAATGGCTTCAACTACCTCCGACAGAAAGATGCGTCGGCGATCGCTGTGCAGTTTTTGAGGTGGACCATGCTGCAGAATGAATTGGCAGAGCAGGAATGTTGCAACATCATGAGCTGTAGCAGCCGGAAGCGCGGACGTTTTGGTGTATTGTCTGAGGTGATCGACTGCAACAATGGCCCAGCGGTTACCAGCTGATGTCAAAGGAAGTGGTCCATACAGATCGATTGCAACGCGGCTGCATGGCCGGTTAGGGCAGGGTAGAGGTTGCAGACCAGCTGGTGAGAGCTGGGGTGAAGATTTCCGGCGCTGGCAGTCGGGGCATGAGCAAATGAACTTTTGAACATAGTTGTACATTCCTCGCCAGTAATAGCATTGTCGGAGGCGCTGGTAGGTTTTGAAAAGTCCCGAGTGTGCAAACTGTAGAGTGGAACAATGTAGAGTGGAACAATGCGCAGATTTCAGAACGGGGGCTTAGAAGTACTACTAATAACCACTGGCGTCCATCAGAGGTGTAATTGCGTCGGTGAAGCAGGTCGTCGCGAATGGAGAAATGGCGAGCTTGATGGCACAACGCACGAGTGGTTGGCTGCGATGATGGATCAGCAAGGAAGTCTATGATGGAGGCAATCCAGGGGTCCTTGCGCTGCTCGGAAGCGAAGGTTCCAATGTCGATGGAAGAAACGTTAAGCTGGGATAGTGAGCAGCAGGCATTGTCGTCAGGCAAGGGAGAGTGAGTCAGCGTCAGCATGCTGGCGTCTGCTGCGGTACAGTACGCGGATATTGTAATCCTGTAAGCGAAGCGCCCAGCGGGCGAGACGGCCTGAGGGATCCTTCAATGACAGCCAGCATAATGCATGGTGGTCCATGATGACATCAAATTGGCGACCATACAAATAGGGCCGGAACTTAGTAAGCGCCCAGATGATCGCCAGGCATTCTTTTTCCGTGACGGTATAATTGGACTCGGCCTTAATAAGCGTACAGCTTACATATGCCACAACATATTCTGGAAAGCCTTGTTTGTGTTGCGCTAGGACAGCGCCGAGGCCATCACCGCTGTCATCCATGTGTACCTCAATAGGTGCCGTTGGGAGTGGCGCAAAATGGGAGGAGATGTCAGGAAACGATGGAGCTTTGCGAACGCTTCGTCGCACTCAGATGACCACGAATGGAGGGGTCCATTGCTTCCAAGGAGCTTCGTCAGGGGCAATATGACGGCGGCGAAATTACGAATAAAGCGCCTGAAGTAGGAACACAAGCCTACGTAACTGCTCAGTTCTTTGACAGACGTCGGTTTCGGGAATTCAACGACGGCACGAAGTTCGGCTGGATCGGGGAGGATTCCATCCTTCAAGACGACGTAACCCAGTATCGTGAGCTGCCGCGCTACAAATCAGCACTTCTTTAGGTTCAGTTGTAGGCCAGCGTTTGTTAGGCACGTCAAAACATGCCGTAGGCGTTCAAGGTGCGTGGTGAAGTCAGAGGCAAAAACAATAACGTCGTCGAGATAACATAAGCAAGTGTGCCACTTCAAACCGCGCAGAACTGTGTCCATCATGCGTTCAAAGGTTGCTGGCGCATTACAAAGTCCAAGCGGTATGACGTTAAATTCGTATAAGCCATCGGGTGTGACAGAGGCTGTCTTTGGCCTATCGGCGTCAGCCATGGGCACTTGCCAATAGCCGGTGCGTAAATCTAGAGATGAAAAGAATTCAGCTCCTTGTAGGCTATCGATAGCGTCATCGATTTGTGGTAGCGGGTATACATCTTTGCAAGTGATCTTGTTCAGGCGCCAATAGTCTACGCAGAACCGTACAGAGCCATCTTTTTTCGTAACAATGATGACAGGAGATGCCCATGGACTGTTTGAGGGTCGGATCACTTTGCGGTGAAGCATTTTGTCGACTTGCTCATTAATCACATGACGTTCTGTGGCAGAGATGCGATATAGGCGTTGCCGCAATGGCGATTGGGAGCCAGTGTCAATATGGCGCGTGACAGCAGACGTCCGGCCCAGGGAAGGTTGCCCGACATCCAAAGAAGAACGAAATTCTTCTAAGCTGCGCAGAAGCTGAGAACGCTGAGCTGGGGTGAGGCCATCGGCAATAGATGAATCAAACGCACCTGTGGGCGGACGTAGAGAGATAACCGAGCGTGCTCTAACTGGCGCAGGACGCGTCTTCGGGAGCATCCGTAATTTGTACGGCGTCCCACATTGCCAAGACATTCGCCTTGAAGCAGCATCATGGGGTTACACACGAAAATAGCTGTGGAGCCCTGTTTGACGTTCACTATCGCAAAAGGTCGCAGCAGACCTTTTCGATTATAAAAGCGGCCGGATGGAGAAAGTAGTGCGACGGCGTCAGAGAGGCTGCTGCAATGCATAGCGACAATCACTGACGAGTTGGGGAGAACGTTGGTGTCGTGCCTAACGAGCAGTTTGTTCGCAAAAGAAGCATTATAGGCTGGCGTCATATCTGAGATCAGTGACAGTTCTAATTAGGCCCGTGCCCAATGAATAATAGCATTGTGGCGGGCGAGAAAGTCTCATCCCAGGATAACTTCGTGGGAGCACAATGAAATCACAATAAATTTGACGGCGTATACAACGTCCCCGATGATAACACGAGCGATGCACGCCACTATTGGGTCAATACGCTGTGCGCCTGTGGTGCGGACGGAGAATCCAGGAAGGGGCGTCGTGACCTTTCGAAGGAATCGACAAAGCTTTGCGTCCATAACTGATACAGCGGCTCCGGTGTCTATGAGGGCATATATGCGCACACCGTCAATTAACACGTCTATCACATTGGTCGGGCTACGTTGATTACTTTTGCGTTTCGACGGCGTGCAGCCCTTGCCTCATGGACTGCGATGACTAGTTTTCCACTTCCCGAGCTTCGGGACGAGGCCGCATCCGTGATAGGGAGCGTCGACGTGGAGAAGGTGAGCAGTGGATGTTGGCAGACCGGCGGAATGTTGGTGACGCAACACGAGGTTCATCATCGTAATATGGGCGTGGTGAATCGACCATACGACTTGTCGCATATGGTGTAGCGATAGGCGACTGCACGCGACTACAGTGGCGTGCGTAGTCGTGTGCGACGTGGCCTGCGTAGCCGCACGCAAAACATATCGGCCGATTGTCTGCTCTACGCTACCGAGTCACTGCGGCAGGTCCCATCCATGTGGGAGGACGGGTTGGACGGGGCGGCTGGTGAAGTTATTGCATAGCAGGAAACGATGGGCATAGCGAGGACTTCGGGGTACATGAGAGGGCCCCGTTGAGGGAGTTGTTGGGGCTGGGTGACAACTTCCGTGTAGCTGAGTGGTACAGCCGTCGGGATCTGTCGGGGGCCTGGCCATGACTTCAGCGTAGCTGTGAGGCGCAGCCGCCGGAACGTGCTGGGGGTGCTCAGGCAAAACGTCGTTGATTTCTTGCGCTATGGCGCGGAAAAGCGGAGGTGCAAAACTCGGCGTTGGTGCGTGTACCGGCTGCGGCTGTGCAAAATCCATCAACGAGAGTTGCCGGGCAACTTCCTCGCGAACGAACGCCTTCATTTCTGGGAGCAAAGCTGTCTGGTCGGACATCGCAGCCAAACCAGCGAGCTGTTCGTCACGCGGCAGAGATCGACGGGTAAGTGATCGCTGCCAGCGGAGTTCTTCATAGCTCTGGCACAGCGTGATAATTTTGGCCACAGAGCGACGATTTTTGGCCAGCAACATGTTAAAGGCGTCGTCCTCAGTGCCTTGAGGATGTTTTGGAGTCGATCAGACTCCGCCATGGTTGAATTGACTTTCCGGCATAGGTTCAGGACATCGTCACTGTAACTGGTGAATGTTTCACCTGGCTGTTGAGCTCGTTCTCGCAAACGCTGCTCAGCACGCATCTTGCAAACAGCAGGGCGACCAAATACATCAGTGAGGGAAGTCTTAAATTCGGACCATGTCTGGAAATCTGCTTCATGGTTATTATTCCACAGGCTATCCACACCAGCGAGGTAGAACAGAACATGGTTCAGTTTGGCCGCATCGTCCCATTTGTTATGGGTGCTTACCCTGTCATTCACCGTGAGCCATTCGTCCACGTCAGTGTCGTCTGCTCCTGTGTAGATAGGAGGGTCGCGGTGACGAGGTACCCTGGGACACGCAGTGGGTGCGGGATGATGCGTTTGCTCGGAGGCGTCTTGGGGCATGGTAGATGGTAGGGAACAGGATCGGAGTTCCAGGATGATTGTCTGATGTTAACCAGCACACTCCACCAATTCTAAAGGTGTATATTCGGCAGAGCCGGGAGCAGCGCAACGTCAATGGTCAGCGCAGTAGCAGCTTCCAAGCACGAGAGCCGTTGCTGATCAAGAGCGCTCGACCCACTAGCGTTTTGATCCAGTAGCGCTGAACCCGCTGGCGTCTCTCTTCTTCGCTACAAAAGTATTACTTCCGGTGTACCTTAAGACGCGAACCCTTTGTCCATTGACTTCGCCTGGCAAAACCGGCATGCGACGTGTACTAAATAGAGGTTGCGTCTTCACCGTACCAGTGATGTCCTCGTCCCCGCAGGGGCGTCTGCGTAAGCAGGCGTTTGGTGTGTTGCAACACCACGGACCTGAGCACATGAGGGTTGGACCTTCCCGCGTCTAACAGTGTGCGGCTTAGCCGTGTCCGGGGAAAGGGGGATCCTGGGGGTTGAGCCAATGCTGGGGTTAAGCCGATGCCGGCGGAGGCGACACACCTCTTTGGCCTCTGCTTCACGTAGACGGCGCACCCGGACTGACCCACCTGGAGGAAATCGGTGGTCGCCTTTTCCTATCCCCCTCTCCAACCTTTTGCTTTCCTGTCTCCTTTCTTTTACTATCCTATCATCTCCTCTCTTCTGTCACTTCCACTTTTCATAGGCGGCTTGCGTTAACCTTGTGTATGTGCCCTCCCTTGGGTATAATATATTAGGTTACAGTGGCAATGTACGGTTGGCGCCTGCAGCCTTATGTGTTAAGCGCTGCAGCGTCCCCTAGTTGGGCTTCGTGGTGGGTGGCCGCCATTGCTGCCGAAATTAAACTACTATGGAAACACCAGCTTTTCCCCGCATCCTTGATCGTCATCCTCTAAAGAGGGGATGCACCGATGAACTTAGCATATCGTGCAACCGACTAAAAGAAAACTATCCAAAATACCATGTTGTACACAGCCAGAACTCTGAAAAACCGGCCAGATCCATTTCCCCATTCATAGTTGCCAAATATTTGACCGAAGCTTTAGGAACAGGTTATAAAGTGATTAAAATGGCTAGTGGAGACCTTCTTCTTGAAGTCCCCCAGAAACATCAATATGAGAAACTCGGCAGTCTTGTGACCTTTGGCAATACACCAATTTCTATATCACCACACCGTTCAATGAATAGCTCACGCGGAGTCGTATCAGAAGCAGACCTCCTAGATTTATCGGAAGCTGAACTCCTAGAAGGATGGAAAGATCAAAATGTTACCAATGTAAAACGTATTATCATCAGACGGGACAACAAAGAAATCCCCACCAAACATCTTGTGCTCACATTTACATCTAGCGTTTTGCCTGAAACCATCGAAACAGGATACATTAAGTTAACTGTCCTACCATATGTCCCTAACCCTAGATGGTGCTTCCAATGCCTAAGATTTGGCCATGGCTCACAGAGCTGTCGTGGTCAAATAACTTGTGCAAGGTGTGGAGTCCAGGGCCACTCCTCCGACAACTGTAGTGGAACTCCTCACTGTGTGAACTGCAGTGGTGACCACGCTTCCTACCCACGTTCCTGTCCGAACTGGAAAAAAGGACATAATCACCCTAAAAGTAAAAGAAAATATTTCTTTCAAGGAAGCCCGTAAAAGGTGCTCACTTTTCCACAGCACACCTTATGCTGCTGCGGCGCTTCGGGGGCAGCGTTGCAGCGGCCACTGCCACCTGCCCAGCCCGCACTGCAGCAAGCTGTTGCTTGTGGCCCCTGCCCTCGGGGTGGTAGGAGCTAAGCCTGCTGCACCCAACCAGCAAACAGGCCCGGTTACCCTAGGGTTGCCGGCACTGCAACAGTCCTCGGCGGCAGCCTGCGCTTCGCGTAGCGAACCCGCCGGACCGCCAGCAGCTTCCACGGGTGCAGTCAAGGCGGCCCCTGCTGGCGTTGGCAACAGCCGGCGCAGCTCAGGCCCAAGGCAGCCCCATCGACCTCCGGGCTGGTGGGCGCAAAGGTCTCGTCCTTCGCGGCGAGACCTTCTCGCGAAATTTCTCGCTCGCAAGAGCTCGTGTCCAGCGCCTCACAAGAGGCAATGGACACTACACCCATCCCGATGGCGCACCAAGCGCCTAAGGAGCGGCGAGGCTCCCTCAACTGCTTCAGAAAGGACAAATCCCGAGTTACAGGGTCTGGAAAGGGCTCTGTAATCTAAGGCAACACTTCCTTTTTTTTAGTACACACAGCACCAATTTACTTTCAGTATGGATACACAAATCATACAACCTACCTTTCTCTCTAGCGGAGCTGCTCACTTGTTACAACCAATCTGCCCCAGGCTCTGACCGCATACTGTACGAAATGTTGAAAAACCTGCCCTCTGAAACAAAAAAAACCCTTCTCTGTCTGTATAACTCTGTATGGACCTCCGGCGAGATCCCCTCTGCCTAGAAAGAGGCCACAGTGATTCCTATCCTGAAGCAGGGCAAGGATCCATTGTCCGTATCGAGTTATCGGCCCATAGCTCTAACAAGCTGCATCTGCAAAGTCTTCGAGAAGATGATAAACCGCCGTCTGATACATTCCCTAGAATCAAACAGCTGCTTGACCCATACCAGTGTGGGTTTCGCGATGGCCGATCCACCACTGACCATCTGATACGCATAGAGGCTCAGATTCATGAGGCTTTTGTCCACAAGCAATTCTTCCTGTCTGTTTTCCTTGATATGGAAAAAGTATACGACACCACTTGGCGATTCGGAATACTGAGAGACCTCGTACACTTTGGAATACGTGGAAATATGCTGCATATCATCGAAAGTTACCTGTCCAATCGCAGATTCCGTGTTCGTGTGGGTAATGCCCTATCAAGACCCTATGTGCACGAACTGGAGTACCACAGAGTGATGTGCTCTGCTGCACCCTCTTTATCATAGAAATCAACTCTCTGCGTATGTACTTCCCACGCAACATATCTTATTCAGTATATGTCGACGATGTACACAGGGTTCACCTCATGTAACCTTCCAATCTGTGAGCGGCAGGTTCAGCTTGGTCTGAACAAACTGTCTAAGTGGGCAGACGAGAATGGGTTTTGGCTTAACCCACAAAAGTTCACATGCGTCCTCTTATCCAGAAAGAGAGGTCTGCATCCTGATCCCAACATTGAGATGCAGGGTGAGGGTCTACCTGTAAAAACTGAACACAAATTCCTAGGCCTAATTCTGGACGCGAAGTTAACATTTATCCCACATCTAAAGTACTTAAGAAACAAGTGCATGAAGACAATGAGCATCTTGAAAGTGTTGTCTCGCACTACGTGGGGTACTGGCACAAGATGTTGAAGATGTTGAAGATGCCTTGAAGATGTTAGACCCTGTCCACCATCTTGGCATCCGCCTTTCTACGGGTGCTTTCAGAACAAGCCCCGTAGAAAGCCTCTACGCTGAATCAAATGAATGTTCGCTCCAGCTGCAGAGAACGTACTTATCCTTTGTATATTTCCTAAAAGTGAACTCAAACAATACACACCCTACCTACACAACCATACATGATCTGTCCAGTGCCCAAACCTTTCAGAACTGCCCTTCCGTTAGAAAGCCCTATGCACTGCGAATAAGATGTTTTGCCGAAGAAATGGATGTGTCACTCCACGAGCACGTTGTCATGCCCCCTCCTGTACAGCTGCCGCCATGGCAGTGGCAGCTGATTGACTGTGATCTGTCCTTCATTGATGTTACAAAGCATGCGCCGGTCGTACATATCCGTATGCACTTCCTCGAATTGCAACACAAATACTCTTGCCCGGAATATTTTCCGGGCAAGAGTATTTCACACGCTGTCGTGTCTTACGCAGCGGTCGGTCCATCCTTTTCGGCTGCGGGAGTTCTACACCCAAACACAATCATCTTTACAGCGGAGGCCTACGCCATCCTGGTGGCGGTTACACACATCAACAGTAAGATATACCCAAGGCAGTTACCTATACTGACTCTTAGGCGTGTTGAAATGTTTAAAAACTCTAAGTAGGCACAGAAACCCCATAATTATAGCTCTTTATTCTACGATTTGCATCGCGTATATATCCAAGCAGCAAATTGTGCTCTGTTGGGGTGCCAGGGCACCGTGAGATCGAAGGGTATGAGTTGGCCGACAAGCTAGCCACATCCATTCATACAGACGCTGTCACTTCACCCATAGCCGTCCCTGTAATGGACCTAAAGCCCTTTATCAAGAAAAAGGTCAGGGCCTACTGGCAACGTCTGTGGGACAGAGAAACGAGCAACAAATTACACACCATCAAGCCTCGCTCATTGGCCACCAGAATCGAAGACACGCCGCACACAGGTTACACTTTGCAGACTCAGGATAGAACACAGATACAGTACACAGGCATACTTATTGTCCGGTGGCGATCCGCCTGTCTGTGGTGAATGTGGCGAGCCACTCCGTGTACTTCATGTCCTCTTACAGTGCCCTGAACTGGAGCCTCACAGAAAGACATTTCCCATTACCATCACGGCAAAATCTCCCATTACATCCTTCTGTGTTTTTGGGCAATGGACCTCTTTTTAAATATCAATCACTTCTCGCGTTTTTAAAGGACATACATAATTTCCGTGTTATCTATCCAGGTGACGTGTAGCACGGCCTCTCTGCAGAGGCCGCTGCTGCAGTATCTTAT